>NW_026777646.1:0-158000 GCF_028023285.1 Balaenoptera ricei
CTCTCTAGATACCCCTTAGCACGTAAAGGAATATTATTTGGGGGTCCAGCCATGGAGAAGAGTTTAGACACTAGGATAAAATAAGGAACACATACATTATAAAGAAATCACATTAGGATTCTCTTTTTAAGCTGTTCCTTACAACACTAGTGCTTAGGAAATCTATTGGAGGCAGAAGCAGTCAAGGGTAGCCTAGGGTTAGGGTTAGGCTTAGGGTTAGGCTTAGGGTACGGCTTAGGGTACGGGTTTGGGGAGGGGTTCGGGTACAGCGTAGGGTATGGGTTAGGGTTAGGGTTAGGGTTAGTGTTAGGGTTAGGGCTCGGTTTACGGTACGGGTTAGGATTAGGGTACGTGTTAGGGTTAGGATAGGGGTTAGGGTTAGGGTACGCGTTAGGGTTAGGGTAGTTATTAAACCTATCCCACTCTCTAGATACCCCTTAGCACGTAAAGGAATATTATTTGGGGGTCCAGCCATGGAGAAGAGTTTAGACACTAGGATAAAATAAGGAACACATACATTATAAAGAAATCACATTAGGATTCTCTTTTTAAGCTGTTCCTTCAAACACTAGTGCTTAGGAAATCTATTGGAGGCAGAAGCAGTCAAGGGTAGCCTAGGGTTAGGGTTAGGCTTAGGGTTAGGGTTAGGGTACGGCTTAGGGTAGGGGTTCGGGGAGGGGTTCGGGTACGGCGTAGGGTATGGGTTAGGGTTAGGGTTAGGGTTAGTGTTAGGGTTAGGGCTCGGTTTAGGGTACGGGTTAGGATTAGGGTACGTGTTAGGGTTAGGGTAGGGGTTAGGGTTAGGGTACGCGTTAGGGTTAGGGTAGTTATTAAACCTATCCCACTCTCTAGATACCCCTTAGCACGTAAAGGAATATTATTTGGGGGTCCAGCCATGGAGAAGAGTTTAGACACTAGGATAAGAAAAGGAACACACCCATTATAAAGAAATCACATTAGGATTCTCTTTTTAAGCTGTTCCTTCAAACACTAGTGCTTAGGAAATCTATTGGAGGCAGAAGCAGTCAAGGGTAGCCTAGGGTTAGGGTTAGGCTTAGGGTTAGGCTTAGGGTACGGCTTAGGGTTCGGGTACGGCGTAGGGTATGGGTTAGGGTTAGGGTTAGGGTTAGTGTTAGGGTTAGGGCTCGGTTTAGGGTACGGGTTAGGATTAGGGTACGTGTTAGGGTTAGGGTAGGTGTTAAGGTTAGGGTACGCGTTAGGGTTAGGGTAGTTATTAAACCTATCCCACTCTCTAGATACCCCTTAGCACGTAAAGGAATATTATTTGGGGGTCCAGCCATGGAGAAGAGTTTAGACACTAGGATAAGATAAGGAACACATACATTATAAAGAAATCACATTAGGATTCTCTTTTTAAGCTGTTCCTTCAAACACTAGTGCTTAGGAAATCTATTGGAGGCAGAAGCAGTCAAGGGTAGCCTAGGGTTAGGGTTAGGCTTAGGGTTAGGCTTAGGGTATGGCTTAGGGTACGGGTTTGGGGAGGGGTTCGGGTACGGCATAGGGTATGGGTTAGGGTTAGGGTTAGTGTTAGGGTTAGGGCTCGGTTTAGGGTACGGGTTAGGATTAGGGTACGTGTTAGGGTTAGGGTAGGTGTTAGGGTTAGGGTACGCGTTAGGGTTAGGGTAGTTATTAAACCTATCCCACTCTCTAGATACCCCTTAGCACGTAAAGGAATATTATTTGTGGGTCCAGCCATGGAAAAGAGTTTAGACACTAGGATAAAATAAGGAACACATACATTATAATGAAATCACATTAGGATTCTCTTTTTAAGCTGTTCCTTAAAACACTAGTGCTTAGGAAATCTATTGGAGGCAGAAGCAGTCAAGGGTAGCCTAGGGTTAGGGTTAGGCTTAGGGTTAGGCTTAGGGTACGGCTTAGGGTTCGGGTACGGCGTAGGGTATGGGTTAGGGTTAGGGTTAGGGTTAGTGTTAGGGTTAGGGCTCGGTTTAGGGTACGGGTTAGGATTAGGGTACGTGTTAGGGTTAGGGTAGGGGTTAGGGTTAGGGTACGCGTTAGGGTTAGGGTAGTTATTAAACCTATCCCACTCTCTAGATACCCCTTAGCACGTAAAGGAATATTATTTGGGGGTCCAGCCATGGAGAAGAGTTTAGACACTAGGATAAAATAAGGAACACATACATTATAAAGAAATCACATTAGGATTCTCTTTTTAAGCTGTTCCTTACAACACTAGTGCTTAGGAAATCTATTGGAGGCAGAAGCAGTCAAGGGTAGCCTAGGGTTAGGGTTAGGCTTAGGGTTAGGCTTAGGGTACGGCTTAGGGTACGGGTTTGGGGAGGGGTTCGGGTACGGCGTAGGGTATTGGTTAGGGTTAGTGTTAGGGTTAGTGTTAGGGTTAGGGCTCGGTTTAGGGTACGGGTTAGGATTAGGGTACGTGTTAGGGTTAGGGTAGGTGTTAGGGTTAGGGTACGCGTTAGGGTTAGGGTAGTTATTAAACCTATCCCACTCTCTAGATACCCCTTAGCACGTAAAGGAATATTATTTGGGGGTCCAGCCATGGAGAAGAGTTTAGACACTAGGATAAAATAAGGAACACATACATTATAAAGAAATCACATTAGGATTCTCTTTTTAAGCTGTTCCTTAAAACACTAGTGCTTAGGAAATCTATTGGAGGCAGAAGCAGTCAAGGGTAGCCTAGGGTTAGGGTTAGGCTTAGGGTTAGGGTTAGGGTACGGCTTAGGGTAGGGGTTCGGGGAGGGGTTCGGGTACGGCGTAGGGTATGGGTTAGGGTTAGGGTTAGGGTTAGTGTTAGGGTTAGGGCTCGGTTTAGGGTACGGGTTAGAAATCACATTAGGATTCTGTTTTTAAGCTGTTCCTTAAAACACTAGTTCTTAGGAAATCTATTGGAGACCGAAGCACTCAAGGGTAGCCTAGAGTTAGGGCAAGGCTTAGGGTTAGGCTTAGGGTACGGCTTAGGGTACGGGTTCGGCTTAGGGTATGGGTTTGGGTTAGGGTTAGGGTTAGTGTTAGGGTTAGGGCTCCGTTTAGGGTACGGGTTAGGATTAGGGTACGTGTTAGGGTTAGGGTAGGGGTTAGGGTTAGGGTACGCGTTAGGGTTAGGGTAGTTATTAAACCTATCCCACTCTCTAGATACCCCTTAGCACGTAAAGGAATATTATTTGGGGGTCCAGCCATGGAGAAGAGTTTAGACACTAGGATAAAATAAGGAACACATACATTATAAAGAAATCACATTAGGATTCTCTTTTTAAGCTGTTCCTTACAACACTAGTGCTTAGGAAATCTATTGGAGGCAGAAGCAGTCAAGCGTAGCCTAGGGTTAGGGTTAGGCTTAGGGTTAGGCTTAGGGTACGGCTTAGGGTACGGGTTCGGGGAGGGGTTCGGGTACGGCGTAGGGTATGGGTTAGGGTTAGGGTTAGGGTTAGTGTTAGGGTTAGGGCTCGGTTTACGGTACGGGTTAGGATTAGGGTACGTGTTAGGGTTAGGGTAGGTGTTAGGGTTAGGGTACGCGTTAGGGTTAGGGTAGTTATTAAACCTATCCCACTCTCTAGATACCCCTTAGCACGTAAAGGAATATTATTTGGGGGTCCAGCCATGGAGAAGAGTTTAGACACTAGGATAAAATAAGGAACACATACATTATAAAGAAATCACATTAGGATTCTCTTTTTAAGCTGTTCCTTAAAACACTAGTGCTTAGGAAATCTATTGGAGGCAGAAGCAGTCAAGGGTAGCCTAGGGTTAGGGTTAGGCTTAGGGTTAGGGTTAGGGTAAGGCTTAGGGTAGGGGTTCGGGGAGGGGTTCGGGTACGGCGTAGGGTATGGGTTAGGGTTAGGGTTAGGGTTAGTGTTAGGGTTAGGGCTCGGTTTAGGGTACGGGTTAGGATTAGGGTACGTGTTAGGGTTAGGGTAGGGGTTAGGGTTAGGGTACGCGTTAGGGTTAGGGTAGTTATTAAACCTATCCCACTCTCTAGATACCCTTTAGCACGTAAAGGAATATTATTTGGGGGTCCAGCCATGGAGAAGAGTTTAGACACTAGGATAAGATAAGGAACACACCCATTATAAAGAAATCACATTAGGATTCTCTTTTTAAGCTGTTCCTTCAAACACTAGTGCTTAGGAAATCTATTGGAGGCAGAAGCAGTCAAGGGTAGCCTAGGGTTAGGGTTAGGCTTAGGGTTAGGGTTAGGGTACGGCTTAGGGTTCGGGTACGGCGTAGGGTATGGGTTAGGGTTAGGGTTAGGGTTAGTGTTAGGGTTAGGGCTCAGTTTAGGGTACGGGTTAGGATTAGGGTACGTGTTAGGGTTAGGGTAGGTGTTAGGGTTAGGGTACGCGTTAGGGTTAGGGTAGTTATTAAACCTATCCCACTCTCTAGATACCCCTTAGCACGTAAAGGAATATTATTTGGGGGTCCAGCCATGGAGAAGAGTTTAGACACTAGGATAAGATAAAGAACACATACATTATAAAGAAATCACATTAGGATTCTCTTTTTAAGCTGTTCCTTCAAACACTAGTGCTTAGGAAATCTATTGGAGGCAGAAGCAGTCAAGGGTAGCCTAGGGTTAGGGTTAGGCTTAGGGTTAGGCTTAGGGTATAGCTTAGGGTACGGGTTCGGGGAGGGGTTCGGGTACGGCATAGGGTATGGGTTAGGGTTAGGGTTAGGGTTAGTGTTAGGGTTAGGGCTCGGTTTACGGTACGGGTTAGGATTAGGGTACGTGTTAGGGTTAGGGTAGGTGTTAGGGTTAGGGTACGCGTTAGGGTTAGGGTAGTTATTAAACCTATCCCACTCTCTAGATACCCCTTAGCACGTAAAGGAATATTATTTGGGGGTCCAGCCATGGAGAAGAGTTTAGACACTAGGATAAAATAAGGAACACATACATTATAAAGAAATCACATTAGGATTCTCTTTTTAAGCTGTTCCTTACAACACTAGTGCTTAGGAAATCTATTGGAGGCAGAAGCAGTCAAGCGTAGCCTAGGGTTAGGGTTAGGCTTAGGGTTAGGCTTAGGGTACGGCTTAGGGTACGGGTTCGGGGAGGGGTTCGGGTACGGCGTAGGGTATGGGTTAGGGTTAGGGTTAGTGTTAGGGTTAGGGCTCGGTTTACGGTACGGGTTAGGATTAGGGTACGTGTTAGGGTTAGGGTAGGTGTTAGGGTTAGGGTACGCGTTAGGGTTAGGGTAGTTATTAAACCTATCCCACTCTCTAGATACCCCTTAGCACGTAAAGGAATATTATTTGGGGGTCCAGCCATGGAGAAGAGTTTAGACACTAGGATAAAATAAGGAACACATACATTACAAAGAAATCACATTAGGATTCTCTTTTTAAGCTGTTCCTTAAAACACTAGTGCTTAGGAAATCTATTGGAGGCAGAAGCAGTCAAGGGTAGCCTAGGGTTAGGGTTAGGCTTAGGGTTAGGGTTAGGGTACGGCTTAGGGTAGGGGTTCGGGGAGGGGTTCGGGTACGGCGTAGGGTATGGGTTAGGGTTAGGGTTAGGGTTAGTGTTAGGGTTAGGGCTCGGTTTAGGGTACGGGTTAGGATTAGGGTACGTGTTAGGGTTAGGGTAGGGGTTAGGGTTAGGGTACGCGTTAGGGTTAGGGTAGTTATTAAACCTATCCCACTCTCTAGATAACCCTTAGCACGTAAAGGAATATTATTTGGGGGTCCAGCCATGGAGAAGAGTTTAGACACTAGGATAAGATAAGGAACACACCCATTATAAAGAAATCACATTAGGATTCTCTTTTTAAGCTGTTCCTTCAAACACTAGTGCTTAGGAAATCTATTGGAGGCAGAAGCAGTCAAGGGTAGCCTAGGGTTAGGGTTAGGCTTAGGGTTAGGCTTAGGGTACGGCTTAGGGTTCGGGTACGGCGTAGGGTATGGGTTAGGGTTAGGGTTAGGGTTAGTGTTAGGGTTAGGGCTCGGTTTAGGGTACGGGTTAGGATTAGGGTACGTGTTAGGGTTAGGGTAGGGGTTAGGGTTAGGGTACGCGTTAGGGTTAGGGTAGTTATTAAACCTATCCCACTCTCTAGATACCCCTTAGCACGTAAAGGAATATTATTTGGGGGTCCAGCCATGGAGAAGAGTTTAGACACTAGGATAAAATAAGGAACACATACATTATAAAGAAATCACATTAGGATTCTCTTTTTAAGCTGTTCCTTACAACACTAGTGCTTAGGAAATCTATTGGAGGCAGAAGAAGTCAAGGGTAGCCTAGGGTTAGGGTTAGGCTTAGGGTTAGGCTTAGGGTATGGCTTAGGGTACGGGTTTGGGGAGGGGTTCGGGTACGGCGTAGGGTATTGGTTAGGGTTAGGGTTAGGGTTAGTGTTAGGGTTAGGGCTCGGTTTAGGGTACGGGTTAGGATTAGGGTACGTGTTAGGGTTAGGGTAGGGGTTAGGGTTAGGGTACGCGTTAGGGTTAGGGTAGTTATTAAACCTATCCCACTCTCTAGATACCCCTTAGCACGTAAAGGAATATTATTTGGGGGTCCAGCCATGGAGAAGAGTTTAGACACTAGGATAAAATAAGGAACACATACATTATAAAGAAATCACATTAGGATTCTCTTTTTAAGCTGTTCCTTCAAACACTAGTGCTTAGGAAATCTATTGGAGGCAGAAGCAGTCAAGGGTAGCCTAGGGTTAGGGTTAGGCTTAGGGTTAGGCTTAGGGTACGGCTTAGGCTACGGGTTCGGGGAGGGGTTCGGGTACGGCGTAGGGTATGGGTTAGGGTTAGGGTTAGGGTTAGTGTTAGGGTTAGGGCTCGGTTTAGGGTACGGGTTAGGATTAGGGTACGTGTTAGGGTTAGGGTAGGTGTTAGGGTTAGGGTACGCGTTAGGGTTAGGGTAGTTATTAAACCTATCCCACTCTCTAGATACCCCTTAGCACGTAAAGGAATATTATTTGGGGGTCCAGCCATGGAGAAGAGTTTAGACACTAGGATAAAATAAGGAACACATACATTATAAAGAAATCACATTAGGATTCTCTTTTTAAGCTGTTCCTTCAAACACTAGTGCTTAGGAAATCTATTGGAGGCAGAAGCAGTCAAGGGTAGCCTAGGGTTAGGGTTAGGCTTAGGGTTAGGGTTAGGGTACGGCTTAGGGTAGGGGTTCGGGGAGGGGTTCGGGTACGGCGTAGGGTATGGGTTAGGGTTAGGGTTAGGGTTAGTGTTAGGGTTAGGGCTCGGTTTAGGGTACGGGTTAGGATTAGGGTACGTGTTAGGGTTAGGGTAGGGGTTAGGGTTAGGGTACGCGTTAGGGTTAGGGTAGTTATTAAACCTATCCCACTCTCTAGATACCCCTTAGCACGTAAAGGAATATTATTTGGGGGTCCAGCCATGGAGAAGAGTTTAGACACTAGGATAAGATAAGGAACACACCCATTATAAAGAAATCACATTAGGATTCTCTTTTTAAGCTGTTCCTTCAAACACTAGTGCTTAGGAAATCTATTGGAGGCAGAAGCAGTCAAGGGTAGCCTAGGGTTAGCGTTAGGCTTAGGGTTAGGCTTAGGGTACGGCTTAGGGTTCGGGTACGGCGTAGGGTATGGGTTAGGGTTAGGGTTAGGGTTAGTGTTAGGGTTAGGGCTCGGTTTAGGGTACGGGTTAGGATTAGGGTACGTGTTAGGGTTAGGGTAGGGGTTAGGGTTAGGGTACGCGTTAGGGTTAGGGTAGTTATTAAACCTATCCCACTCTCTAGATACCCCTTAGCACGTAAAGGAATATTATTTGGGGGTCCAGCCATGGAGAAGAGTTTAGACACTAGGATAAAATAAGGAACACATACATTATAAAGAAATCGCATTAGGATTCTCTTTTTAAGCTGTTCCTTACAACACTAGTGCTTAGGAAATCTATTGGAGGCAGAAGCAGTCAAGGGTAGCCTAGGGTTAGGGTTAGGCTTAGGGTTAGGCTTAGGGTACGGCTTAGGGTTCGGGTACGGCGTAGGGTATGGGTTAGGGTTAGGGTTAGGGTTAGTGTTAGGGTTAGGGCTCGGTTTAGGGTACGGGTTAGGATTAGGGTACGTGTTAGGGTTAGGGTAGGGGTTAGGGTTAGGGTACGCGTTAGGGTTAGGGTAGTTATTAAACCTATCCCACTCTCTAGATACCCCTTAGCACGTAAAGGAATATTATTTGGGGGTCCAGCCATGGAGAAGAGTTTAGACACTAGGATAAAATAAGGAACACATACATTATAAAGAAATCACATTAGGATTCTCTTTTTAAGCTGTTCCTTACAACACTAGTGCTTAGGAAATCTATTGGAGGCAGAAGCAGTCAAGGGTAGCCTAGGGTTAGGGTTAGGCTTAGGGTTAGGCTTAGGGTACGGCTTAGGGTACGGGTTTGGGGAGGGGTTCGGGTACGGCGTAGGGTATTGGTTAGGGTTAGTGTTAGGGTTAGTGTTAGGGTTAGGGCTCGGTTTAGGGTACGGGTTAGGATTAGGGTACGTGTTAGGGTTAGGGTAGGGGTTAGGGTTAGGGTACGCGTTAGGGTTAGGGTAGTTATTAAACCTATCCCACTCTCTAGATACCCCTTAGCACGTAAAGGAATATTATTTGGGGGTCCAGCCATGGAGAAGAGTTTAGACACTAGGATAAAATAAGGAACACATACATTATAAAGAAATCACATTAGGATTCTCTTTTTAAGCTGTTCCTTCAAACACTAGTGCTCAGGAAATCTACTGGAGGCAGAAGCAGTCAAGGGTAGCCTAGGGTTAGGGTTAGGCTTAGGGTTAGGCTTAGGGTACGGCTTAGGGTACGGGTTCGGGGAGGGGTTCGGGTACGGCGTAGGGTATGGGTTAGGGTTAGGGTTAGGGTTAGTGTTAGGGTTAGGGCTCGGTTTAGGGTACGGGTTAGGATTAGGGTACGTGTTAGGGTTAGGGTAGGGGTTAGGGTTAGGGTACGCGTTAGGGTTAGGGTAGTTATTAAACCTATCCCACTCTCTAGATACCCCTTAGCACGTAAAGGAATATTATTTGGGGGTCCAGCCATGGAGAAGAGTTTAGACACTAGGATAAAATAAGGAACACATACATTATAAAGAAATCACATTAGGATTCTCTTTTTAAGCTGTTCCTTAAAACACTAGTGCTTAGGAAATCTATTGGAGGCAGAAGCAGTCAAGGGTAGCCTAGGGTTAGGGTTAGGCTTAGGGTTAGGGTTAGGGTACGGCTTAGGGTAGGGGTTCGGGGAGGGGTTCGGGTACGGCGTAGGGTATGGGTTAGGGTTAGGGTTAGGGTTAGTGTTAGGGTTAGGGCTCGGTTTAGGGTACGGGTTAGAAATCACATTAGGATTCTGTTTTTAAGCTGTTCCTTAAAACACTAGTTCTTAGGAAATCTATTGGAGACCGAAGCACTCAAGGGTAGCCTAGGGTTAGGGCTAGGCTTAGGGTTAGGCTTAGGGTACGGCTTAGGGTACGGGTTCGGCGTAGGGTATGGGTTTGGGTTAGGGTTAGGGTTAGTGTTAGGGTTAGGGCTCGGTTTAGGGTACGGGTTAGGATTAGGGTACGTGTTAGGGTTAGGGTAGGGGTTAGGGTTAGGGTACGCGTTAGGGTTAGGGTAGTTATTAAACCTATCCCACTCTCTAGATACCCCTTAGCACGTAAAGGAATATTATTTGGGGGTCCAGCCATGGAGAAGAGTTTAGACACTAGGATAAAATAAGGAACACATACATTATAAAGAAATCACATTAGGATTCTCTTTTTAAGCTGTTCCTTACAACACTAGTGCTTAGGAAATCTATTGGAGGCAGAAGCAGTCAAGCGTAGCCTAGGGTTAGGGTTAGGCTTAGGGTTAGGCTTAGGGTACGGCTTAGGGTACGGGTTCGGGGAGGGGTTCGGGTACGGCGTAGGGTATGGGTTAGGGTTAGGGTTAGGGTTAGTGTTAGGGTTAGGGCTCGGTTTACGGTACGGGTTAGGATTAGGGTACGTGTTAGGGTTAGGGTAGGTGTTAGGGTTAGGGTACGCGTTAGGGTTAGGGTAGTTATTAAACCTATCCCACTCTCTAGATACCCCTTAGCACGTAAAGGAATATTATTTGGGGGTCCAGCCATGGAGAAGAGTTTAGACACTAGGATAAAATAAGGAACACATACATTATAAAGAAATCACATTAGGATTCTCTTTTTAAGCTGTTCCTTAAAACACTAGTGCTTAGGAAATCTATTGGAGGCAGAAGCAGTCAAGGGTAGCCTAGGGTTAGGGTTAGGCTTAGGGTTAGGGTTAGGGTACGGCTTAGGGTAGGGGTTCGGGGAGGGGTTCGGGTACGGCGTAGGGTATGGGTTAGGGTTAGGGTTAGGGTTAGTGTTAGGGTTAGGGCTCGGTTTAGGGTACGGGTTAGGATTAGGGTACGTGTTAGGGTTAGGGTAGGGGTTAGGGTTAGGGTACGCGTTAGGGTTAGGGTAGTTATTAAACCTATCCCACTCTCTAGATACCCCTTAGCACGTAAAGGAATATTATTTGGGGGTCCAGCCATGGAGAAGAGTTTAGACACTAGGATAAGATAAGGAACACACCCATTATAAAGAAATCACATTAGGATTCTCTTTTTAAGCTGTTCCTTCAAACACTAGTGCTTAGGAAATCTATTGGAGGCAGAAGCAGTCAAGGGTAGCCTAGGGTTAGGGTTAGGCTTAGGGTTAGGCTTAGGGTACGGCTTAGGGTTCGGGTACGGCGTAGGGTATGGGTTAGGGTTAGGGTTAGGGTTAGTGTTAGGGTTAGGGCTCTGTTTAGGGTACGGGTTAGGATTAGGGTACGTGTTAGGGTTAGGGTAGATGTTAGGGTTAGGGTACGCGTTAGGGTTAGGGTAGTTATTAAACCTATCCCACTCTCTAGATACCCCTTAGCACGTAAAGGAATATTATTTGGGGGTCCAGCCATGGAGAAGAGTTTAGACACTAGGATAAGATAAGGAACACATACATTATAAAGAAATCACATTAGGATTCTCTTTTTAAGCTGTTCCTTCAAACACTAGTGCTTAGGAAATCTATTGGAGGCAGAAGCAGTCAAGGGTAGCCTAGGGTTAGGGTTAGGCTTAGGGTTAGGCTTAGGGTATGGCTTAGGGTACGGGTTCGGGGAGGGGTTCGGGTACGGCATAGGGTATGGGTTAGGGTTAGGGTTAGGGTTAGTGTTAGGATTAGGGCTCGGTTTAGGGTACGGGTTAGGATTAGGGTACGTGTTAGGGTTAGGGTAGGTGTTAGGGTTAGGGTACGCGTTAGGGTTAGGGTAGTTATTAAACCTATCCCACTCTCTAGATACCCCTTAGCACGTAAAGGAATATTATTTGCGGGTCCAGCCATGGAAAAGAGTTTAGACACTAGCATAAAATAAGGAACACATACATTATAAAGAAATCACATTAGGATTCTCTTTTTAAGCTGTTCCTTCAAACACTAGTGCTTAGGAAATCTATTGGAGGCAGAAGCAGTCAAGGGTAGCCTAGGGTTAGGGTTAGGCTTAGGGTTAGACTTAGGGTACGGCTTAGGGTTCGGGTACGGCGTAGGGTATGGGTTAGGGTTAGGGTTAGGGTTAGTGTTAGGGTTAGGGCTCGGTTTAGGGTACGGGTTAGGATTAGGGTACGTGTTAGGGTTAGGGTAGGGGTTAGGGTTAGGGTACGCGTTAGGGTTAGGGTAGTTATTAAACCTATCCCACTCTCTAGATACCCCTTAGCACGTAAAGGAATATTATTTGGGGGTCCAGCCATGGAGAAGAGTTTAGACACTAGGATAAAATAAGGAACACATACATTATAAAGAAATCACATTAGGATTCTCTTTTTAAGCTGTTCCTTACAACACTAGTGCTTAGGAAATCTATTGGAGGCAGAAGCAGTCAAGGGTAGCCTAGGGTTAGGGTTAGGCTTAGGGTTAGGCTTAGGGTACGGCTTAGGGTACGGGTTTGGGGAGGGGTTCGGGTACGGCGTAGGGTATTGTTTAGGGTTAGGGTTAGGGTTAGTGTTAGGGTTAGGGCTCGGTTTAGGGTACGGGTTAGGATTAGGGTACGTGTTAGGGTTAGGATAGGGGTTAGGGTTAGGGTACGCGTTAGGGTTAGGGTAGTTATTAAACCTATCCCACTCTCTAGATACCCCTTAGCACGTAAAGGAATATTATTTGGGGGTCCAGCCATGGAGAAGAGTTTAGACACTAGGATAAAATAAGGAACACATACATTATAAAGAAATCACATTAGGATTCTCTTTTTAAGCTCTTCCTTCAAACACTAGTGCTTAGGAAATCTATTGGAGGCAGAAGCAGTCAAGGGTAGCCTAGGGTTAGGGTTAGGCTTAGGGTTAGGGTTAGGGTACGGCTTAGGGTAGGGGTTCGGGGAGGGGTTCGGGTACGGCGTAGGGTATGGGTTAGGGTTAGGGTTAGGGTTAGTGTTAGGGTTAGGGCTCGGTTTAGGGTACGGGTTAGGATTAGGGTACGTGTTAGGGTTAGGGTAGGGGTTAGGGTTAGGGTACGCGTTAGGGTTAGGGTAGTTATTAAACCTATCCCACTCTCTAGATACCCCTTAGCACGTAAAGGAATATTATTTGGGGGTCCAGCCATGGAGAAGAGTTTAGACACTAGGATAAGATAAGGAACACACCCATTATAAAGAAATCACATTAGGATTCTCTTTTTAAGCTGTTCCTTCAAACACTAGTGCTTAGGAAATCTATTGGAGGCAGAAGCAGTCAAGGGTAGCCTAGGGTTAGGGTTAGGCTTAGGGTTAGGCTTAGGGTACGGCTTAGGGTTCGGGTACGGCGTAGGGTATGGGTTAGGGTTAGGGTTAGGGTTAGTGTTAGGGTTAGGGCTCGGTTTAGGGTACGGGTTAGGATTAGGGTACGTGTTAGGGTTAGGGTAGGTGTTAAGGTTAGGGTACGCGTTAGGGTTAGGGTAGTTATTAAACCTATCCCACTCTCTAGATACCCCTTAGCACGTAAAGGAATATTATTTGGGGGTCCAGCCATGGAGAAGTGTTTAGACACTAGGATAAGATAAGGAACACATACATTATAAAGAAATCACATTAGGATTCTCTTTTTAAGCTGTTCCTTCAAACACTAGTGCTTAGGAAATCTATTGGAGGCAGAAGCAGTCAAGGGTAGCCTAGGGTTAGGGTTAGGCTTAGGGTTAGGCTTAGGGTATGGCTTAGGGTACGGGTTTGGGGAGGGGTTCGGGTACGGCATAGGGTATGGGTTAGGGTTAGGGTTAGTGTTAGGGTTAGGGCTCGGTTTAGGGTACGGGTTAGGATTAGGGTACGTGTTAGGGTTAGGGTAGGTGTTAGGGTTAGGGTACGCGTTAGGGTTAGGGTAGTTATTAAACCTATCCCACTCTCTAGATACCCCTTAGCACGTAAAGGAATATTATTTGTGGGTCCAGCCATGGAAAAGAGTTTAGACACTAGGATAAAATAAGGAACACATACATTATAATGAAATCACATTAGGATTCTCTTTTTAAGCTGTTCCTTAAAACACTAGTGCTTAGGAAATCTATTGGAGGCAGAAGCAGTCAAGGGTAGCCTAGGGTTAGGGTTAGGCTTAGGGTTAGGCTTAGGGTACGGCTTAGGGTTCGGGTACGGCGTAGGGTATGGGTTAGGGTTAGGGTTAGGGTTAGTGTTAGGGTTAGGGCTCGGTTTAGGGTACGGGTTAGGATTAGGGTACGTGTTAGGGTTAGGGTAGGGGTTAGGGTTAGGGTACGCGTTAGGGTTAGGGTAGTTATTAAACCTATCCCACTCTCTAGATACCCCTTAGCACGTAAAGGAATATTATTTGGGGGTCCAGCCATGGAGAAGAGTTTAGACACTAGGATAAAATAAGGAACACATACATTATAAAGAAATCACATTAGGATTCTCTTTTTAAGCTGTTCCTTACAACACTAGTGCTTAGGAAATCTATTGGAGGCAGAAGCAGTCAAGGGTAGCCTAGGGTTAGGGTTAGGCTTAGGGTTAGGCTTAGGGTACGGCTTAGGGTACGGGTTTGGGGAGGGGTTCGGGTACGGCGTAGGGTATTGGTTAGGGTTAGTGTTAGGGTTAGTGTTAGGGTTAGGGCTCGGTTTAGGGTACGGGTTAGGATTAGGGTACGTGTTAGGGTTAGGGTAGGGGTTAGGGTTAGGGTACGCGTTAGGGTTAGGGTAGTTATTAAACCTATCCCACTCTCTAGATACCCCTTAGCACGTAAAGGAATATTATTTGGGGGTCCAGCCATGGAGAAGAGTTTAGACACTAGGATAAAATAAGGAACACATACATTATAAAGAAATCACATTAGGATTCTCTTTTTAAGCTGTTCCTTCAAACACTAGTGCTTAGGAAATCTATTGGAGGCAGAAGCAGTCAAGGGTAGCCTAGGGTTAGGGTTAGGCTTAGGGTTAGGCTTAGGGTACGGCTTAGGGTAGGGGTTCGGGGAGGGGTTCGGGTACGGCGTAGGGTATGGGTTAGGGTTAGGGTTAGGGTTAGTGTTAGGGTTAGGGCTCGGTTTAGGGTACGGGTTAGAAATCACATTAGGATTCTGTTTTTAAGCTGTTCCTTAAAACACTAGTTCTTAGGAAATCTATTGGAGACCGAAGCACTCAAGGGTAGCCTAGGGTTAGGGCTAGGCTTAGGGTTAGGCTTTGGGTACGGCTTAGGGTACGGGTTCGGCGTAGGGTATGGGTTTGGGTTAGGGTTAGGGTTAGTGTTAGGGTTAGGGCTCGGTTTAGGGTACGGGTTAGGATTAGGGTACGTGTTAGGGTTAGGGTAGGGGTTAGGGTTAGGGTACGCGTTAGGGTTAGGGTAGTTATTAAACCTATCCCACTCTCTAGATACCCCTTAGCACGTAAAGGAATATTATTTGGGGGTCCAGCCATGGAGAAGAGTTTAGACACTAGGATAAAATAAGGAACACATACATTATAAAGAAATCACATTAGGATTCTCTTTTTAAGCTGTTCCTTACAACACTAGTGCTTAGGAAATCTATTGGAGGCAGAAGCAGTCAAGCGTAGCCTAGGGTTAGGGTTAGGCTTAGGGTTAGGCTTAGGGTACGGCTTAGGGTTCGGGTACGGCGTAGGGTATGGGTTAGGGTTAGGGTTAGGGTTAGTGTTAGGGTTAGGGCTCGGTTTAGGGTACGGGTTAGGATTAGGGTACGTGTTAGGGTTAGGGTAGGTGTTAAGGTTAGGGTACGCGTTAGGGTTAGGGTAGTTATTAAACCTATCCCACTCTCTAGATACCCCTTAGCACGTAAAGGAATATTATTTGGGGGTCCAGCCATGGAGAAGAGTTTAGACACTAGGATAAGATAAGGAACACATACATTATAAAGAAATCACATTAGGATTCTCTTTTTAAGCTGTTCCTTCAAACACTAGTGCTTAGGAAATCTATTGGAGGCAGAAGCAGTCAAGGGTAGCCTAGGGTTAGGGTTAGGCTTAGGGTTAGGCTTAGGGTATGGCTTAGGGTACGGGTTTGGGGAGGGGTTCGGGTACGGCATAGGGTATGGGTTAGGGTTAGGGTTAGTGTTAGGGTTAGGGCTCGGTTTAGGGTACGGGTTAGGATTAGGGTACGTGTTAGGGTTAGGGTAGGTGTTAGGGTTAGGGTACGCGTTAGGGTTAGGGTAGTTATTAAACCTATCCCACTCTCTAGATACCCCTTAGCACGTAAAGGAATATTATTTGTGGGTCCAGCCATGGAAAAGAGTTTAGACACTAGGATAAAATAAGGAACACATACATTATAATGAAATCACATTAGGATTCTCTTTTTAAGCTGTTCCTTAAAACACTAGTGCTTAGGAAATCTATTGGAGGCAGAAGCAGTCAAGGGTAGCCTAGGGTTAGGGTTAGGCTTAGGGTTAGGCTTAGGGTACGGCTTAGGGTTCGGGTACGGCGTAGGGTATGGGTTAGGGTTAGGGTTAGGGTTAGTGTTAGGGTTAGGGCTCGGTTTAGGGTACGGGTTAGGATTAGGGTACGTGTTAGGGTTAGGGTAGGGGTTAGGGTTAGGGTACGCGTTAGGGTTAGGGTAGTTATTAAACCTATCCCACTCTCTAGATACCCCTTAGCACGTAAAGGAATATTATTTGGGGGTCCAGCCATGGAGAAGAGTTTAGACACTAGGATAAAATAAGGAACACATACATTATAAAGAAATCACATTAGGATTCTCTTTTTAAGCTGTTCCTTACAACACTAGTGCTTAGGAAATCTATTGGAGGCAGAAGCAGTCAAGGGTAGCCTAGGGTTAGGGTTAGGCTTAGGGTTAGGCTTAGGGTACGGCTTAGGGTACGGGTTTGGGGAGGGGTTCGGGTACGGCGTAGGGTATTGGTTAGGGTTAGTGTTAGGGTTAGTGTTAGGGTTAGGGCTCGGTTTAGGGTACGGGTTAGGATTAGGGTACGTGTTAGGGTTAGGGTAGGGGTTAGGGTTAGGGTACGCGTTAGGGTTAGGGTAGTTATTAAACCTATCCCACTCTCTAGATACCCCTTAGCACGTAAAGGAATATTATTTGGGGGTCCAGCCATGGAGAAGAGTTTAGACACTAGGATAAAATAAGGAACACATACATTATAAAGAAATCACATTAGGATTCTCTTTTTAAGCTGTTCCTTCAAACACTAGTGCTTAGGAAATCTATTGGAGGCAGAAGCAGTCAAGGGTAGCCTAGGGTTAGGGTTAGGCTTAGGGTTAGGCTTAGGGTACGGCTTAGGGTACGGGTTCGGGGAGGGGTTCGGGTACGGCGTAGGGTATGGGTTAGGGTTAGGGTTAGGGTTAGTGTTAGGGTTAGGGCTCGGTTTAGGGTACGGGTTAGGATTAGGGTACGTGTTAGGGTTAGGGTAGGTGTTAGGGTTAGGGTACGCGTTAGGGTTAGGGTAGTTATTAAACCTATCCCACTCTCTAGATACCCCTTAGCACGTAAAGGAATATTATTTGGGGGTCCAGCCATGGAGAAGAGTTTAGACACTAGGATAAAATAAGGAACACATACATTATAAAGAAATCACATTAGGATTCTCTTTTTAAGCTGTTCCTTAAAACACTAGTGCTTAGGAAATCTATTGGAGGCAGAAGCAGTCAAGGGTAGCCTAGGGTTAGGGTTAGGCTTAGGGTTAGGGTTAGGGTACGGCTTAGGGTAGGGGTTCGGGGAGGGGTTCGGGTACGGCGTAGGGTATGGGTTAGGGTTAGGGTTAGGGTTAGTGTTAGGGTTAGGGCTCGGTTTAGGGTACGGGTTAGAAATCACATTAGGATTCTGTTTTTAAGCTGTTCCTTAAAACACTAGTTCTTAGGAAATCTATTGGAGACCGAAGCACTCAAGGGTAGCCTAGGGTTAGGGCTAGGCTTAGGGTTAGGCTTAGGGTACGGCTTAGGGTACGGGTTCGGCGTAGGGTATGGGTTTGGGTTAGGGTTAGGGTTAGTGTTAGGGTTAGGGCTCGGTTTAGGGTACGGGTTAGGATTAGGGTACGTGTTAGGGTTAGGGTAGGGGTTAGGGTTAGGGTACGTGTTAGGGTTAGGGTAGTTATTAAACCTATCCCACTCTCTAGATACCCCTTAGCACGTAAAGGAATATTATTTGGGGGTCCAGCCATGGAGAAGAGTTTAGACACTAGGATAAAATAAGGAACACATACATTATAAAGAAATCACATTAGGATTCTCTTTTTAAGCTGTTCCTTACAACACTAGTGCTTAGGAAATCTATTGGAGGCAGAAGCAGTCAAGCGTAGCCTAGGGTTAGGGTTAGGCTTAGGGTTAGGCTTAGGGTACGGCTTAGGGTACGGGTTCGGGGAGGGGTTCGGGTACGGCGTAGGGTATGGGTTAGGGTTAGGGTTAGGGTTAGTGTTAGGGTTAGGGCTCGGTTTACGGTACGGGTTAGGATTAGGGTACGTGTTAGGGTTAGGGTAGGTGTTAGGGTTAGGGTACGCGTTAGGGTTAGGGTAGTTATTAAACCTATCCCACTCTCTAGATACCCCTTAGCACGTAAAGGAATATTATTTGGGGGTCCAGCCATGGAGAAGAGTTTAGACACTAGGATAAAATAAGGAACACATACATTATAAAGAAATCACATTAGGATTCTCTTTTTAAGCTGTTCCTTCAAACACTAGTGCTTAGGAAATCTATTGGAGGCAGAAGCAGTCAAGGGTAGCCTAGGGTTAGGGTTAGGCTTAGGGTTAGGCTTAGGGTACGGCTTAGGGTACGGGTTCGGGGAGGGGTTCGGGTACGGCGTAGGGTATGGGTTAGGGTTAGGGTTAGGGTTAGTGTTAGGGTTAGGGCTCGGTTTAGGGTACGGGTTAGGATTAGGGTACGTGTTAGGGTTAGGGTAGGTGTTAGGGTTAGGGTACGCGTTAGGGTTAGGGTAGTTATTAAACCTATCCCACTCTCTAGATACCCCTTAGCACGTAAAGGAATATTATTTGGGGGTCCAGCCATGGAGAAGAGTTTAGACACTAGGATAAAATAAGGAACACATACATTATAAAGAAATCACATTAGGATTCTCTTTTTAAGCTGTTCCTTAAAACACTAGTGCTTAGGAAATCTATTGGAGGCAGAAGCAGTCAAGGGTAGCCTAGGGTTAGGGTTAGGCTTAGGGTTAGGGTTAGGGTACGGCTTAGGGTAGGGGTTCGGGGAGGGGTTCGGGTACGGCGTAGGGTATGGGTTAGGGTTAGGGTTAGGGTTAGTGTTAGGGTTAGGGCTCGGTTTAGGGTACGGGTTAGAAATCACATTAGGATTCTGTTTTTAAGCTGTTCCTTAAAACACTAGTTCTTAGGAAATCTATTGGAGACCGAAGCACTCAAGGGTAGCCTAGGGTTAGGGCTAGGCTTAGGGTTAGGCTTAGGGTACGGCTTAGGGTACGGGTTCGGCGTAGGGTATGGGTTTGGGTTAGGGTTAGGGTTAGTGTTAGGGTTAGGGCTCGGTTTAGGGTACGGGTTAGGATTAGGGTACGTGTTAGGGTTAGGGTAGGGGTTAGGGTTAGGGTACGTGTTAGGGTTAGGGTAGTTATTAAACCTATCCCACTCTCTAGATACCCCTTAGCACGTAAAGGAATATTATTTGGGGGTCCAGCCATGGAGAAGAGTTTAGACACTAGGATAAAATAAGGAACACATACATTATAAAGAAATCACATTAGGATTCTCTTTTTAAGCTGTTCCTTACAACACTAGTGCTTAGGAAATCTATTGGAGGCAGAAGCAGTCAAGCGTAGCCTAGGGTTAGGGTTAGGCTTAGGGTTAGGCTTAGGGTACGGCTTAGGGTACGGGTTCGGGGAGGGGTTCGGGTACGGCGTAGGGTATGGGTTAGGGTTAGGGTTAGGGTTAGTGTTAGGGTTAGGGCTCGGTTTACGGTACGGGTTAGGATTAGGGTACGTGTTAGGGTTAGGGTAGGTGTTAGGGTTAGGGTACGCGTTAGGGTTAGGGTAGTTATTAAACCTATCCCACTCTCTAGATACCCCTTAGCACGTAAAGGAATATTATTTGGGGGTCCAGCCATGGAGAAGAGTTTAGACACTAGGATAAAATAAGGAACACATACATTATAAAGAAATCACATTAGGATTCTCTTTTTAAGCTGTTCCTTAAAACACTAGTGCTTAGGAAATCTATTGGAGGCAGAAGCAGTCAAGGGTAGCCTAGGGTTAGGGTTAGGCTTAGGGTTAGGGTTAGGGTACGGCTTAGGGTAGGGGTTCGGGGAGGGGTTCGGGTACGGCGTAGGGTGTGGGTTAGGGTTAGGGTTAGGGTTAGTGTTAGGGTTAGGGCTCGGTTTAGGGTACGGGTTAGGATTAGGGTACGTGTTAGGGTTAGGGTAGGGGTTAGGGTTAGGGTACGCGTTAGGGTTAGGGTAGTTATTAAACCTATCCCACTCTCTAGATACCCTTTAGCACGTAAAGGAATATTATTTGGGGGTCCAGCCATGGAGAAGAGTTTAGACACTAGGATAAGATAAGGAACACACCCATTATAAAGAAATCACATTAGGATTCTCTTTTTAAGCTGTTCCTTCAAACACTAGTGCTTAGGAAATCTATTGGAGGCAGAAGCAGTCAAGGGTAGCCTAGGGTTAGGGTTAGGCTTAGGGTTAGGGTTAGGGTACGGCTTAGGGTTCGGGTACGGCGTAGGGTATGGGTTAGGGTTAGGGTTAGGGTTAGTGTTAGGGTTAGGGCTCAGTTTAGGGTACGGGTTAGGATTAGGGTACGTGTTAGGGTTAGGGTAGGTGTTAGGGTTAGGGTACGCGTTAGGGTTAGGGTAGTTATTAAACCTATCCCACTCTCTAGATACCCCTTAGCACGTAAAGGAATATTATTTGGGGGTCCAGCCATGGAGAAGAGTTTAGACACTAGGATAAGATAAGGAACACATACATTATAAAGAAATCACATTAGGATTCTCTTTTTAAGCTGTTCCTTCAAACACTAGTGCTTAGGAAATCTATTGGAGGCAGAAGCAGTCAAGGGTAGCCTAGGGTTAGGGTTAGGCTTAGGGTTAGGCTTAGGGTATAGCTTAGGGTACGGGTTCGGGGAGGGGTTCGGGTACGGCATAGGGTATGGGTTAGGGTTAGGGTTAGGGTTAGTGTTAGGGTTAGGGCTCGGTTTACGGTACGGGTTAGGATTAGGGTACGTGTTAGGGTTAGGGTAGGTGTTAGGGTTAGGGTACGCGTTAGGGTTAGTGTAGTTATTAAACCTATCCCACTCTCTAGATACCCCTTAGCACGTAAAGGAATATTATTTGGGGGTCCAGCCATGGAGAAGAGTTTAGACACTAGGATAAAATAAGGAACACATACATTATAAAGAAATCACATTAGGATTCTCTTTTTAAGCTGTTCCTTCAAACACTAGTGCTTAGGAAATCTATTGGAGGCAGAAGCAGTCAAGGGTAGCCTAGGGTTAGGGTTAGGCTTAGGGTTAGGCTTAGGGTACGGCTTAGGGTTCGGGTACGGCGTAGGGTATGGGTTAGGGTTAGGGTTAGGGTTAGTGTTAGGGTTAGGGCTCGGTTTAGGGTACGGGTTAGGATTAGGGTACGTGTTAGGGTTAGGGTAGGGGTTAGGGTTAGGGTACGCGTTAGGGTTAGGGTAGTTATTAAACCTATCCCACTCTCTAGATACCCCTTAGCACGTAAAGGAATATTATTTGGGGGTCCAGCCATGGAGAAGAGTTTAGACACTAGGATAAAATAAGGAACACATACATTATAAAGAAATCACATTAGGATTCTCTTTTTAAGCTGTTCCTTACAACACTAGTGCTTAGGAAATCTATTGGAGGCAGAAGAAGTCAAGGGTAGCCTAGGGTTAGGGTTAGGCTTAGGGTTAGGCTTAGGGTATGGCTTAGGGTACGGGTTTGGGGAGGGGTTCGGGTACGGCGTAGGGTATTGGTTAGGGTTAGGGTTAGGGTTAGTGTTAGGGTTAGGGCTCGGTTTAGGGTACGGGTTAGGATTAGGGTACGTGTTAGGGTTAGGGTAGGGGTTAGGGTTAGGGTACGCGTTAGGGTTAGGGTAGTTATTAAACCTATCCCACTCTCTAGATACCCCTTAGCACGTAAAGGAATATTATTTGGGGGTCCAGCCATGGAGAAGAGTTTAGACACTAGGATAAAATAAGGAACACATACATTATAAAGAAATCACATTAGGATTCTCTTTTTAAGCTGTTCCTTCAAACACTAGTGCTTAGGAAATCTATTGGAGGCAGAAGCAGTCAAGGGTAGCCTAGGGTTAGGGTTAGGCTTAGGGTTAGGCTTAGGGTACGGCTTAGGCTACGGGTTCGGGGAGGGGTTCGGGTACGGCGTAGGGTATGGGTTAGGGTTAGGGTTAGGGTTAGTGTTAGGGTTAGGGCTCGGTTTAGGGTACGGGTTAGGATTAGGGTACGTGTTAGGGTTAGGGTAGGTGTTAGGGTTAGGGTACGCGTTAGGGTTAGGGTAGTTATTAAACCTATCCCACTCTCTAGATACCCCTTAGCACGTAAAGGAATATTATTTGGGGGTCCAGCCATGGAGAAGAGTTTAGACACTAGGATAAGATAAGGAACACATACATTATAAAGAAATCACATTAGGATTCTCTTTTTAAGCTGTTCCTTCAAACACTAGTGCTTAGGAAATCTATTGGAGGCAGAAGCAGTCAAGGGTAGCCTAGGGTTAGGGTTAGGCTTAGGGTTAGGCTTAGGGTATGGCTTAGGGTACGGGTTCGGGGAGGGGTTCGGGTACGGCATAGGGTATGGGTTAGGGTTAGGGTTAGGGTTAGTGTTAGGGTTAGGGCTCGGTTTAGGGTACGGGTTAGAAATCACATTAGGATTCTGTTTTTAAGCTGTTCCTTAAAACACTAGTTCTTAGGAAATCTATTGGAGACCGAAGCACTCAAGGGTAGCCTAGGGTTAGGGCTAGGCTTAGGGTTAGGCTTAGGGTACGGCTTAGGGTACGGGTTCGGCGTAGGGTATGGGTTTGGGTTAGGGTTAGGGTTAGTGTTAGGGTTAGGGATCGGTTTAGGGTACGGGTTAGGATTAGGGTACGTGTTAGGGTTAGGGTAGGGGTTAGGGTTAGGGTACGCGTTAGGGTTAGGGTAGTTATTAAACCTATCCCACTCTCTAGATACCCCTTAGCACGTAAAGGAATATTATTTGGGGGTCCAGCCATGGAGAAGAGTTTAGACACTAGGATAAAATAAGGAACACATACATTATAAAGAAATCGCATTAGGATTCTCTTTTTAAGCTGTTCCTTCAAACACTAGTGCTTAGGAAATCTATTGGAGGCAGAAGCAGTCAAGGGTAGCCTAGGGTTAGGGTTAGGCTTAGGGTTAGGCTTAGGGTACGGCTTAGGGTTCGGGTACGGCGTAGGGTATGGGTTAGGGTTAGGGTTAGGGTTAGTGTTAGGGTTAGGGCTCGGTTTAGGGTACGGGTTAGGATTAGGGTACGTGTTAGGGTTAGGGTAGGGGTTAGGGTTAGGGTACGCGTTAGGGTTAGGGTAGTTATTAAACCTATCCCACTCTCTAGATACCCCTTAGCACGTAAAGGAATATTATTTGGGGGTCCAGCCATGGAGAAGAGTTTAGACACTAGGATAAAATAAGGAACACATACATTATAAAGAAATCACATTAGGATTCTCTTTTTAAGCTGTTCCTTCAAACACTAGTGCTTAGGAAATCTATTGGAGGCAGAAGCAGTCAAGGGTAGCCTAGGGTTAGGGTTAGGCTTAGGGTTAGGCTTAGGGTACGGCTTAGGGTACGGGTTCGGGGAGGGGTTCGGGTACGGCGTAGGGTATGGGTTAGGGTTAGGGTTAGGGTTAGTGTTAGGGTTAGGGCTCGGTTTAGGGTACGGGTTAGGATTAGGGTACGTGTTAGGGTTAGGGTAGGGGTTAGGGTTAGGGTACGCGTTAGGGTTAGGGTAGTTATTAAACCTATCCCACTCTCTAGATACCCCTTAGCACGTAAAGGAATATTATTTGGGGGTTAGGGTTAGGGTTAGTGTTAGGGTTAGGGCTCAGTTTAGGGTACGGGTTAGGATTAGGGTACGTGTTAGGGTTAGGGTAGGTGTTAGGGTTAGGGTACGCGTTAGGGTTAGGGTAGTTATTAAACCTATCCCACTCTCTAGATACCCCTTAGCACGTAAAGGAATATTATTTGGGGGTCCAGCCATGGAGAAGAGTTTAGACACTAGGATAAGATAAGGAACACATACATTATAAAGAAATCACATTAGGATTCTCTTTTTAAGCTGTTCCTTCAAACACTAGTGCTTAGGAAATCTATTGGAGGCAGAAGCAGTCAAGGGTAGCCTAGGGTTAGGGTTAGGCTTAGGGTTAGGCTTAGGGTATAGCTTAGGGTACGGGTTCGGGGAGGGGTTCGGGTACGGCATAGGGTATGGGTTAGGGTTAGGGTTAGGGTTAGTGTTAGGGTTAGGGCTCGGTTTAGGGTACGGGTTAGGATTAGGGTACGTGTTAGGGTTAGGGTAGGTGTTAGGGTTAGGGTACGCGTTAGGGTTAGGGTAGTTATTAAACCTATCCCACTCTCTAGATACCCCTTAGCACGTAAAGGAATATTATTTGCGGGTCCAGCCATGGAAAAGACTTTAGACACTAGGATAAAATAAGGAACACATACATTATAAAGAAATCACATTAGGATTCTCTTTTTAAGCTGTTCCTTAAAACACTAGTGCTTAGGAAATCTATTGGAGGCAGAAGCAGTCAAGGGTAGCCTAGGGTTAGGGTTAGGCTTAGGGTTAGGCTTAGGGTATGGCTTAGGGTTCGGGTACGGCGTAGGGTATGGGTTAGGGTTAGGGTTAGGGTTAGTGTTAGGGTTAGGGCTCGGTTTAGGGTACGGGTTAGGATTAGGGTACGTGTTAGGGTTAGGGTAGGGGTTAGGGTTAGGGTACGCGTTAGGGTTAGGGTAGTTATTAAACCTATCCCACTCTCTAGATACCCCTTAGCACGTAAAGGAATATTATTTGGGGGTCCAGCCATGGAGAAGAGTTTAGACACTAGGATAAAATAAGGAACACATACATTATAAAGAAATCACATTAGGATTCTCTTTTTAAGCTGTTCCTTACAACACTAGTGCTTAGGAAATCTATTGGAGGCAGAAGAAGTCAAGGGTAGCCTAGGGTTAGGGTTAGGCTTAGGGTTAGGCTTAGGGTATGGCTTAGGGTACGGGTTTGGGGAGGGGTTCGGGTACGGCGTAGGGTATTGGTTAGGGTTAGGGTTAGGGTTAGTGTTAGGGTTAGGGCTCGGTTTAGGGTACGGGTTAGGATTAGGGTACGTGTTAGGGTTAGGGTAGGGGTTAGGGTTAGGGTACGCGTTAGGGTTAGGGTAGTTATTAAACCTATCCCACTCTCTAGATACCCCTTAGCACGTAAAGGAATATTATTTGGGGGTCCAGCCATGGAGAAGAGTTTAGACACTAGGATAAAATAAGGAACACATACATTATAAAGAAATCACATTAGGATTCTCTTTTTAAGCTGTTCCTTCAAACACTAGTGCTTAGGAAATCTATTGGAGGCAGAAGCAGTCAAGGGTAGCCTAGGGTTAGGGTTAGGCTTAGGGTTAGGCTTAGGGTACGGCTTAGGCTACGGGTTCGGGGAGGGGTTCGGGTACGGCGTAGGGTATGGGTTAGGGTTAGGGTTAGGGTTAGTGTTAGGGTTAGGGCTCGGTTTAGGGTACGGGTTAGGATTAGGGTACGTGTTAGGGTTAGGGTAGGTGTTAGGGTTAGGGTACGCGTTAGGGTTAGGGTAGTTATTAAACCTATCCCACTCTCTAGATACCCCTTAGCACGTAAAGGAATATTATTTGGGGGTCCAGCCATGGAGAAGAGTTTAGACACTAGGATAAGATAAGGAACACATACATTATAAAGAAATCACATTAGGATTCTCTTTTTAAGCTGTTCCTTCAAACACTAGTGCTTAGGAAATCTATTGGAGGCAGAAGCAGTCAAGGGTAGCCTAGGGTTAGGGTTAGGCTTAGGGTTAGGCTTAGGGTATGGCTTAGGGTACGGGTTCGGGGAGGGGTTCGGGTACGGCATAGGGTATGGGTTAGGGTTAGGGTTAGGGTTAGTGTTAGGGTTAGGGCTCGGTTTAGGGTACGGGTTAGGATTAGGGTACGTGTTAGGGTTAGGGTAGGTGTTAGGGTTAGGGTACGCGTTAGGGTTAGGGTAGTTATTAAACCTTTCCCACTCTCTAGATACCCCTTAGCACGTAAAGGAATATTATTTGCGGGTCCAGCCATGGAAAAGACTTTAGACACTAGGATAAAATAAGGAACACATACATTATAAAGAAATCACATTAGGATTCTCTTTTTAAGCTGTTCCTTAAAACACTAGTGCTTAGGAAATCTATTGGAGGCAGAAGCAGTCAAGGGTAGCCTAGGGTTAGGGTTAGGCTTAGGGTTAGGCTTAGGGTACGGCTTAGGGTTCGGGTACGGCGTAGGGTATGGGTTAGGGTTAGGGTTAGGGTTAGTGTTAGGGTTAGGGCTCGGTTTAGGGTACGGGTTAGGATTAGGGTACGTGTTAGGGTTAGGGTAGGGGTTAGGGTTAGGGTACGCGTTAGGGTTAGGGTAGGTATTAAACCTATCCCACTCTCTAGATACCCCTTAGCACGTAAAGGAATATTATTTGGGGGTCCAGCCATGGAGAAGAGTTTAGACACTAGGATAAAATAAGGAACACATACATTATAAAGAAATCACATTAGGATTCTCTTTTTAAGCTGTTCCTTACAACACTAGTGCTTAGGAAATCTATTGGAGGCAGAAGCAGTCAAGGGTAGCCTAGGGTTAGGGTTAGGCTTAGGGTTAGGCTTAGGGTACGGCTTAGGGTACGGGTTTGGGGAGGGGTTCGGGTACGGCGTAGGGTATGGGTTAGGGTTAGGGTTAGGGTTAGTGTTAGGGTTAGGGCTCGGTTTAGGGTACGGGTTAGGATTAGGGTACGTGTTAGGGTTAGGGTAGGGGTTAGGGTTAGGGTACGCGTTAGGGTTAGGGTAGTTATTAAACCTATCCCACTCTCTAGATACCCCTTAGCACGTAAAGGAATATTATTTGGGGGTCCAGCCATGGAGAAGAGTTTAGACACTAGGATAAAATAAGGAACACATACATTATAAAGAAATCACATTAGGATTCTCTTTTTAAGCTGTTCCTTCAAACACTAGTGCTTAGGAAATCTATTGGAGGCAGAAGCAGTCAAGGGTAGCCTAGGGTTAGGGTTAGGCTTAGGGTTAGGCTTAGGGTACGGCTTAGGGTACGGGTTCGGGGAGGGGTTCGGGTACGGCGTAGGGTATGGGTTAGGGTTAGGGTTAGGGTTAGTGTTAGGGTTAGGGCTCGGTTTAGGGTACGGGTTAGGATTAGGGTACGTGTTAGGGTTAGGGTAGGGGTTAGGGTTAGGGTACGCGTTAGGGTTAGGGTAGTTATTAAACCTATCCCACTCTCTAGATACCCCTTAGCACGTAAAGGAATATTATTTGGGGGTTAGGGTTAGGGTTAGTGTTAGGGTTAGGGCTCAGTTTAGGGTACGGGTTAGGATTAGGGTACGTGTTAGGGTTAGGGTAGGTGTTAGGGTTAGGGTACGCGTTAGGGTTAGGGTAGTTATTAAACCTATCCCACTCTCTAGATACCCCTTAGCACGTAAAGGAATATTATTTGGGGGTCCAGCCATGGAGAAGAGTTTAGACACTAGGATAAGATAAGGAACACATACATTATAAAGAAATCACATTAGGATTCTCTTTTTAAGCTGTTCCTTCAAACACTAGTGCTTAGGAAATCTATTGGAGGCAGAAGCAGTCAAGGGTAGCCTAGGGTTAGGGTTAGGCTTAGGGTTAGGCTTAGGGTATAGCTTAGGGTACGGGTTCGGGGAGGGGTTCGGGTACGGCATAGGGTATGGGTTAGGGTTAGGGTTAGGGTTAGTGTTAGGGTTAGGGCTCGGTTTAGGGTACGGGTTAGGATTAGGGTACGTGTTAGGGTTAGGGTAGGTGTTAGGGTTAGGGTACGCGTTAGGGTTAGGGTAGTTATTAAACCTATCCCACTCTCTAGATACCCCTTAGCACGTAAAGGAATATTATTTGCGGGTCCAGCCATGGAAAAGACTTTAGACACTAGGATAAAATAAGGAACACATACATTATAAAGAAATCACATTAGGATTCTCTTTTTAAGCTGTTCCTTAAAACACTAGTGCTTAGGAAATCTATTGGAGGCAGAAGCAGTCAAGGGTAGCCTAGGGTTAGGGTTAGGCTTAGGGTTAGGCTTAGGGTATGGCTTAGGGTTCGGGTACGGCGTAGGGTATGGGTTAGGGTTAGGGTTAGGGTTAGTGTTAGGGTTAGGGCTCGGTTTAGGGTACGGGTTAGGATTAGGGTACGTGTTAGGGTTAGGGTAGGGGTTAGGGTTAGGGTACGCGTTAGGGTTAGGGTAGTTATTAAACCTATCCCACTCTCTAGATACCCCTTAGCACGTAAAGGAATATTATTTGGGGGTCCAGCCATGGAGAAGAGTTTAGACACTAGGATAAAATAAGGAACACATACATTATAAAGAAATCACATTAGGATTCTCTTTTTAAGCTGTTCCTTACAACACTAGTGCTTAGGAAATCTATTGGAGGCAGAAGAAGTCAAGGGTAGCCTAGGGTTAGGGTTAGGCTTAGGGTTAGGCTTAGGGTATGGCTTAGGGTACGGGTTTGGGGAGGGGTTCGGGTACGGCGTAGGGTATTGGTTAGGGTTAGGGTTAGGGTTAGTGTTAGGGTTAGGGCTCGGTTTAGGGTACGGGTTAGGATTAGGGTACGTGTTAGGGTTAGGGTAGGGGTTAGGGTTAGGGTACGCGTTAGGGTTAGGGTAGTTATTAAACCTATCCCACTCTCTAGATACCCCTTAGCACGTAAAGGAATATTATTTGGGGGTCCAGCCATGGAGAAGAGTTTAGACACTAGGATAAAATAAGGAACACATACATTATAAAGAAATCACATTAGGATTCTCTTTTTAAGCTGTTCCTTCAAACACTAGTGCTTAGGAAATCTATTGGAGGCAGAAGCAGTCAAGGGTAGCCTAGGGTTAGGGTTAGGCTTAGGGTTAGGCTTAGGGTACGGCTTAGGCTACGGGTTCGGGGAGGGGTTCGGGTACGGCGTAGGGTATGGGTTAGGGTTAGGGTTAGGGTTAGTGTTAGGGTTAGGGCTCGGTTTAGGGTACGGGTTAGGATTAGGGTACGTGTTAGGGTTAGGGTAGGTGTTAGGGTTAGGGTACGCGTTAGGGTTAGGGTAGTTATTAAACCTATCCCACTCTCTAGATACCCCTTAGCACGTAAAGGAATATTATTTGGGGGTCCAGCCATGGAGAAGAGTTTAGACACTAGGATAAGATAAGGAACACATACATTATAAAGAAATCACATTAGGATTCTCTTTTTAAGCTGTTCCTTCAAACACTAGTGCTTAGGAAATCTATTGGAGGCAGAAGCAGTCAAGGGTAGCCTAGGGTTAGGGTTAGGCTTAGGGTTAGGCTTAGGGTATGGCTTAGGGTACGGGTTCGGGGAGGGGTTCGGGTACGGCATAGGGTATGGGTTAGGGTTAGGGTTAGGGTTAGTGTTAGGGTTAGGGCTCGGTTTAGGGTACGGGTTAGGATTAGGGTACGTGTTAGGGTTAGGGTAGGTGTTAGGGTTAGGGTACGCGTTAGGGTTAGGGTAGTTATTAAACCTATCCCACTCTCTAGATACCCCTTAGCACGTAAAGGAATATTATTTGCGGGTCCAGCCATGGAAAAGACTTTAGACACTAGGATAAAATAAGGAACACATACATTATAAAGAAATCACATTAGGATTCTCTTTTTAAGCTGTTCCTTAAAACACTAGTGCTTAGGAAATCTATTGGAGGCAGAAGCAGTCAAGGGTAGCCTAGGGTTAGGGTTAGGCTTAGGGTTAGGCTTAGGGTACGGCTTAGGGTTCGGGTACGGCGTAGGGTATGGGTTAGGGTTAGGGTTAGGGTTAGTGTTAGGGTTAGGGCTCGGTTTAGGGTACGGGTTAGGATTAGGGTACGTGTTAGGGTTAGGGTAGGGGTTAGGGTTAGGGTACGCGTTAGGGTTAGGGTAGTTATTAAACCTATCCCACTCTCTAGATACCCCTTAGCACGTAAAGGAATATTATTTGGGGGTCCAGCCATGGAGAAGAGTTTAGACACTAGGATAAAATAAGGAACACATACATTATAAAGAAATCACATTAGGATTCTCTTTTTAAGCTGTTCCTTACAACACTAGTGCTTAGGAAATCTATTGGAGGCAGAAGCAGTCAAGGGTAGCCTAGGGTTAGGGTTAGGCTTAGGGTTAGGCTTAGGGTATGGCTTAGGGTACCGGTTTGGGGAGGGGTTCGGGTACGGCGTAGGGTATTGGTTAGGGTTAGGGTTAGGGTTAGTGTTAGGGTTAGGGCTCGGTTTAGGGTACGGGTTAGGATTAGGGTACGTGTTAGGGTTAGGGTAGGGGTTAGGGTTAGGGTACGCGTTAGGGTTAGGGTAGTTATTAAACCTATCCCACTCTCTAGATACCCCTTAGCACGTAAAGGAATATTATTTGGGGGTCCAGCCATGGAGAAGAGTTTAGACACTAGGATAAAATAAGGAACACATACATTATAAAGAAATCACATTAGGATTCTCTTTTTAAGCTGTTCCTTCAAACACTAGTGCTTAGGAAATCTATTGGAGGCAGAAGCAGTCAAGGGTAGCCTAGGGTTAGGGTTAGGCTTAGGGTTAGGCTTAGGGTACGGCTTAGGGTACGGGTTCGGGGAGAGGTTCGGGTACGGCGTAGGGTATGGGTTAGGGTTAGGGTTAGGGTTAGTGTTAGGGTTAGGGCTCGGTTTAGGGTACGGGTTAGGATTAGGGTACGTGTTAGGGTTAGGGTAGGTGTTAGGGTTAGGGTACGCGTTAGGGTTAGGGTAGTTATTAAACCTATCCCACTCTCTAGATACCCCTTAGCACCTAAAGGAATATTATTTGGGGGTCCAGCCATGGAGAAGAGTTTAGACACTAGGATAAAATAAGGAACACATACATTATAAAGAAATCACATTAGGATTCTCTTTTTAAGCTGTTCCTTAAAACACTAGTGCTTAGGAAATCTATTGGAGGCAGACGCAGTCAAGGGTAGCCTAGGGTTAGGGTTAGGCTTAGGGTTAGGGTTAGGGTACGGCTTAGGGTAGGGGTTCGGGGAGGGGTTCGGGTACGGCGTAGGGTATGGGTTAGGGTTAGGGTTAGGGTTAGTGTTAGGGTTAGGGCTCGGTTTAGGGTACGGGTTAGGATTAGGGTACGTGTTAGGGTTAGGGTAGGGGTTAGGGTTAGGGTACGCGTTAGGGTTAGGGTAGTTATTAAACCTATCCCACTCTCTAGATACCCCTTAGCACGTAAAGGAATATTATTTGGGTGTCCAGCCATGGAGAAGAGTTTAGACACTAGGATAAGATAAGGAACACACCCATTATAAAGAAATCACATTAGGATTCTCTTTTTAAGCTGTTCCTTCAAACACTAGTGCTTAGGAAATCTATTGGAGGCAGAAGCAGTCAAGGGTAGCCTAGGGTTAGGGTTAGGCTTAGGGTTAGGCTTAGGGTACGGCTTAGGGTTCGGGTACGGCGTAGGGTATGGGTTAGGGTTAGGGTTAGTGTTAGGGTTAGGGCTCGGTTTAGGGTACGGTTTAGGATTAGGGTACGTGTTAGGGTTAGGGTAGGTGTTAGGGTTAGGGTACGCGTTAGGGTTAGGGTAGTTATTAAACCTATCCCACTCTCTAGATACCCCTTAGCACGTAAAGGAATATTATTTGGGGGTCCAGCCATGGAGAAGAGTTTAGACACTAGGATAAAATAAGGAACACATACATTATAAAGAAATCACATTAGGATTCTCTTTTTAAGCTGTTCCTTCAAACACTAGTGCTTAGGAAATCTATTGGAGGCAGAAGCAGTCAAGGGTAGCCTAGGGTTAGGGTTAGGCTTAGGGTTAGGCTTAGGGTATGGCTTAGGGTACGGGTTCGGGGAGGGGTTCGGGTACGGCATAGGGTATGGGTTAGGGTTAGGGTTAGGGTGAGTGTTAGGGTTAGGGCTCGGTTTAGGGTACGGGTTAGGATTAGGGTACGTGTTAGGGTTAGGGTAGGTGTTAGGGTTAGGGTACGCGTTAGGGTTAGGGTAGTTATTAAACCTATCCCACTCTCTAGATACCCCTTAGCACGTAAAGGAATATTATTTGCGGGTCCAGCCTTGGAGAAGAGTTTAGACACTAGGATAAAATAAGGAACACATACATTATAAAGAAATCACATTAGGATTCTCTTTTTAAGCTGTTCCTTAAAACACTAGTGCTTAGGAAATCTATTGGAGGCAGAAGCAGTCAAGGGTAGCCTAGGGTTAGGGTTAGGCTTAGGGTACGGCTTAGGGTTCGGGTACGGCGTAGGGTATGGGTTAGGGTTAGGGTTAGGGTTAGTGTTAGGGTTAGGGCTCGGTTTAGGGTACGGGTTAGGATTAGGGTACGTGTTAGGGTTAGGGTAGGGGTTAGGGTTAGGGTACGCGTTAGGGTTAGGGTAGTTATTAAACCTATCCCACTCTCTAGATACCCCTTAGCACGTAAAGGAATATTATTTGGGGGTCCAGCCATGGAGAAGAGTTTAGACACTAGGATAAGATAAGGAACACATACATTATAAAGAAATCACATTAGGATTCTCTTTTTAAGCTGTTCCTTCAAACACTAGTGCTTAGGAAATCTATTGGAGGCAGAAGCAGTCAAGGGTAGCCTAGGGTTAGGGTTAGGCTTAGGGTTAGGCTTAGGGTACGGCTTAGGGTACGGGTTCGGGGAGGGGTTCGGGTACGGCGTAGGGTATGGGTTAGGGTTAGGGTTAGGGTTAGTGTTAGGGTTAGGGCTCGGTTTAGGGTACGGGTTAGAAATCACATTAGGATTCTGTTTTTAAGCTGTTCCTTAAAACACTAGTTCTTAGGAAATCTATTGGAGACCGAAGCACTCAAGGGTAGCCTAGGGTTAGGGCTAGGCTTAGGGTTAGGCTTAGGGTACGGCTTAGGGTACGGGTTCGGCGTAGGGTATGGGTTTGGGTTAGGGTTAGGGTTAGTGTTAGGGTTAGGGATCGGTTTAGGGTACGGGTTAGGATTAGGGTACGTGTTAGGGTTAGGGTAGGGGTTAGGGTTAGGGTACGCGTTAGGGTTAGGGTAGTTATTAAACCTATCCCACTCTCTAGATACCCCTTAGCACGTAAAGGAATATTATTTGGGGGTCCAGCCATGGAGAAGAGTTTAGACACTAGGATAAAATAAGGAACACATACATTATAAAGAAATCGCATTAGGATTCTCTTTTTAAGCTGTTCCTTCAAACACTAGTGCTTAGGAAATCTATTGGAGGCAGAAGCAGTCAAGGGTAGCCTAGGGTTAGGGTTAGGCTTAGGGTTAGGCTTAGGGTACGGCTTAGGGTTCGGGTACGGCGTAGGGTATGGGTTAGGGTTAGGGTTAGGGTTAGTGTTAGGGTTAGGGCTCGGTTTAGGGTACGGGTTAGGATTAGGGTACGTGTTAGGGTTAGGGTAGGGGTTAGGGTTAGGGTACGCGTTAGGGTTAGGGTAGGTATTAAACCTATCCCACTCTCTAGATACCCCTTAGCACGTAAAGGAATATTATTTGGGGGTCCAGCCATGGAGAAGAGTTTAGACACTAGGATAAAATAAGGAACACATACATTATAAAGAAATCACATTAGGATTCTCTTTTTAAGCTGTTCCTTACAACACTAGTGCTTAGGAAATCTATTGGAGGCAGAAGCAGTCAAGGGTAGCCTAGGGTTAGGGTTAGGCTTAGGGTTAGGCTTAGGGTACGGCTTAGGGTACGGGTTTGGGGAGGGGTTCGGGTACGGCGTAGGGTATGGGTTAGGGTTAGGGTTAGGGTTAGTGTTAGGGTTAGGGCTCGGTTTAGGGTACGGGTTAGGATTAGGGTACGTGTTAGGGTTAGGGTAGGGGTTAGGGTTAGGGTACGCGTTAGGGTTAGGGTAGTTATTAAACCTATCCCACTCTCTAGATACCCCTTAGCACGTAAAGGAATATTATTTGGGGGTCCAGCCATGGAGAAGAGTTTAGACACTAGGATAAAATAAGGAACACATACATTATAAAGAAATCACATTAGGATTCTCTTTTTAAGCTGTTCCTTCAAACACTAGTGCTTAGGAAATCTATTGGAGGCAGAAGCAGTCAAGGGTAGCCTAGGGTTAGGGTTAGGCTTAGGGTTAGGCTTAGGGTACGGCTTAGGGTACGGGTTCGGGGAGGGGTTCGGGTACGGCGTAGGGTATGGGTTAGGGTTAGGGTTAGGGTTAGTGTTAGGGTTAGGGCTCGGTTTAGGGTACGGGTTAGGATTAGGGTACGTGTTAGGGTTAGGGTAGGGGTTAGGGTTAGGGTACGCGTTAGGGTTAGGGTAGTTATTAAACCTATCCCACTCTCTAGATACCCCTTAGCACGTAAAGGAATATTATTTGGGGGTCCAGCCATGGAGAAGAGTTTAGACACTAGGATAAAATAAGGAACACATACATTATAAAGAAATCACATTAGGATTCTCTTTTTAAGCTGTTCCTTCAAACACTAGTGCTTAGGAAATCTATTGGAGGCAGAAGCAGTCAAGGGTAGCCTAGGGTTAGGGTTAGGCTTAGGGTTAGGCTTAGGGTATGGCTTAGGGTACGGGTTCGGGGAGGGGTTCGGGTACGGCATAGGGTATGGGTTAGGGTTAGGGTTAGGGTGAGTGTTAGGGTTAGGGCTCGGTTTAGGGTACGGGTTAGGATTAGGGTACGTGTTAGGGTTAGGGTAGGTGTTAGGGTTAGGGTACGCGTTAGGGTTAGGGTAGTTATTAAACCTATCCCACTCTCTAGATACCCCTTAGCACGTAAAGGAATATTATTTGCGGGTCCAGCCTTGGAGAAGAGTTTAGACACTAGGATAAAATAAGGAACACATACATTATAAAGAAATCACATTAGGATTCTCTTTTTAAGCTGTTCCTTAAAACACTAGTGCTTAGGAAATCTATTGGAGGCAGAAGCAGTCAAGGGTAGCCTAGGGTTAGGTTTAGGCTTAGGGTACGGCTTAGGGTTCGGGTACGGCGTAGGGTATGGGTTAGGGTTAGGGTTAGGGTTAGTGTTAGGGTTAGGGCTCGGTTTAGGGTACGGGTTAGGATTAGGGTACGTGTTAGGGTTAGGGTAGGGGTTAGGGTTAGGGTACGCGTTAGGGTTAGGGTAGTTATTAAACCTATCCCACTCTCTAGATACCCCTTAGCACGTAAAGGAATATTATTTGGGGGTCCAGCCATGGAGAAGAGTTTAGACACTAGGATAAGATAAGGAACACATACATTATAAAGAAATCACATTAGGATTCTCTTTTTAAGCTGTTCCTTCAAACACTAGTGCTTAGGAAATCTATTGGAGGCAGAAGCAGTCAAGGGTAGCCTAGGGTTAGGGTTAGGCTTAGGGTTAGGCTTAGGGTACGGCTTAGGGTACGGGTTCGGGGAGGGGTTCGGGTACGGCGTAGGGTATGGGTTAGGGTTAGGGTTAGGGTTAGTGTTAGGGTTAGGGCTCGGTTTAGGGTACGGGTTAGAAATCACATTAGGATTCTGTTTTTAAGCTGTTCCTTAAAACACTAGTTCTTAGGAAATCTATTGGAGACCGAAGCACTCAAGGGTAGCCTAGGGTTAGGGCTAGGCTTAGGGTTAGGCTTAGGGTACGGCTTAGGGTACGGGTTCGGCGTAGGGTATGGGTTTGGGTTAGGGTTAGGGTTAGTGTTAGGGTTAGGGATCGGTTTAGGGTACGGGTTAGGATTAGGGTACGTGTTAGGGTAGGGGTTAGGGTTAGGGTTAGGGTACGCGTTAGGGTTAGGGTAGTTATTAAACCTATCCCACTCTCTAGATACCCCTTAGCACGTAAAGGAATATTATTTGGGGGTCCAGCCATGGAGAAGAGTTTAGACACTAGGATAAAATAAGGAACACATACATTATAAAGAAATCGCATTAGGATTCTCTTTTTAAGCTGTTCCTTCAAACACTAGTGCTTAGGAAATCTATTGGAGGCAGAAGCAGTCAAGGGTAGCCTAGGGTTAGGGTTAGGCTTAGGGTTAGGCTTAGGGTACGGCTTAGGGTTCGGGTACGGCGTAGGGTATGGGTTAGGGTTAGGGTTAGGGTTAGTGTTAGGGTTAGGGCTCGGTTTAGGGTACGGGTTAGGATTAGGGTACGTGTTAGGGTTAGGGTAGGGGTTAGGGTTAGGGTACGCGTTAGGGTTAGGGTAGGTATTAAACCTATCCCACTCTCTAGATACCCCTTAGCACGTAAAGGAATATTATTTGGGGGTCCAGCCATGGAGAAGAGTTTAGACACTAGGATAAAATAAGGAACACATACATTATAAAGAAATCACATTAGGATTCTCTTTTTAAGCTGTTCCTTACAACACTAGTGCTTAGGAAATCTATTGGAGGCAGAAGCAGTCAAGGGTAGCCTAGGGTTAGGGTTAGGCTTAGGGTTAGGCTTAGGGTACGGCTTAGGGTACGGGTTTGGGGAGGGGTTCGGGTACGGCGTAGGGTATGGGTTAGGGTTAGGGTTAGGGTTAGTGTTAGGGTTAGGGCTCGGTTTAGGGTACGGGTTAGGATTAGGGTACGTGTTAGGGTTAGGGTAGGGGTTAGGGTTAGGGTACGCGTTAGGGTTAGGGTAGTTATTAAACCTATCCCACTCTCTAGATACCCCTTAGCACGTAAAGGAATATTATTTGGGGGTCCAGCCATGGAGAAGAGTTTAGACACTAGGATAAAATAAGGAACACATACATTATAAAGAAATCACATTAGGATTCTCTTTTTAAGCTGTTCCTTCAAACACTAGTGCTTAGGAAATCTATTGGAGGCAGAAGCAGTCAAGGGTAGCCTAGGGTTAGGGTTAGGCTTAGGGTTAGGCTTAGGGTACGGCTTAGGGTACGGGTTCGGGGAGGGGTTCGGGTACGGCGTAGGGTATGGGTTAGGGTTAGGGTTAGGGTTAGTGTTAGGGTTAGGGCTCGGTTTAGGGTACGGGTTAGGATTAGGGTACGTGTTAGGGTTAGGGTAGTGGTTAGGGTTAGGGTACGCGTTAGGGTTAGGGTAGTTATTAAACCTATCCCACTCTCTAGATACCCCTTAGCACATAAAGGAATATTATTTGGGGGTCCAGCCATGGAGAAGAGTTTAGACACTAGGATAAAATAAGGAACACATACATTATAAAGAAATCACATTAGGATTCTCTTTTTAAGCTGTTCCTTCAAACACTAGTGCTTAGGAAATCTATTGGAGGCAGAAGCAGTCAAGGGTAGCCTAGGGTTAGGGTTAGGCTTAGGGTTAGGCTTAGGGTACGGCTTAGGGTAGGGGTTCGGGGAGGGGTTCGGGTACGGCGTAGGGTATGGGTTAGGGTTAGGGTTAGGGTTAGTGTTAGGGTTAGGGCTCGGTTTAGGGTGCGGGTTAGGATTAGGGTACGTGTTAGGGTTAGGGTAGGGGTTAGGGTTAGGGTACGCGTTAGGGTTAGGGTAGTTATTAAACCTATCCCACTCTCTAGATACCCCTTAGCACGTAAAGGAATATTATTTGGGGGTCCAGCCATGGAGAAGAGTTTAGACACTAGGATAAGATAAGGAACACACCCATTATAAAGAAATCACATTAGGATTCTCTTTTTAAGCTGTTCCTTCAAACACTAGTGCTTAGGAAATCTATTGGAGGCAGAAGCAGTCAAGGGTAGCCTTGGGTTAGGGTTAGGCTTAGGGTTAGGCTTAGGGTACGGCTTAGGGTTCGGGTACGGCGTAGGGTATGGGTTAGGGTTAGGGTTAGGGTTAGTGTTAGGGTTAGGGCTCGGTTTAGGGTACGGGTTAGGATTAGGGTACGTGTTAGGGTTAGGGTAGGTGTTAGGGTTAGGGTATGCATTAGGGTTAGGGTAGTTATTAAACCTATCCCACTCTCTAGATACCCCTTAGCACGTAAAGGAATATTATTTGGGGGTCCAGCCATGGAGAAGAGTTTAGACACTAGGATAAGATAAGGAACACATACATTATAAAGAAATCACATTAGGATTCTCTTTTTAAGCTGTTCCTTCAAACACTAGTGCTTAGGAAATCTATTGGAGGCAGAAGCAGTCAAGGGTAGCCTAGGGTTAGGGTTAGGCTTAGGGTTAGGCTTAGGGTACGGCTTAGGGTACGGGTTCGGGGAGGGGTTCGGGTACGGCATAGGGTATGGGTTAGGGTTAGGGTTAGGGTTAGTGTTAGGGTTAGGGCTCGGTTTAGGGTACGGGTTAGGATTAGGGTACGTGTTAGGGTTAGGGTAGGTGTTAGGGTTAGGGTACGCGTTAGGGTTAGGGTAGTTATTAAACCTATCCCACTCTCTAGATACCCCTTAGCACGTAAAGGAATATTATTTGCGGGTCCAGCCATGGAAAAGAGTTTAGACACTAGGATAAAATAAGGAACACATACATTATAAAGAAATCACATTAGGATTCTCTTTTTAAGCTGTTCCTTAAAACACTAGTGCTTAGGAAATCTATCGGAGGCAGAAGCAGTCAAGGGTACCCTAGGGTTAGGGTTAGGCTTAGGGTTAGGCTTAGGGTACGGCTTAGGGTATGGGTTTGGGGAGGGGTTCGGGTACGGCGTAGGGTATTGGTTAGGGTTAGGGTTAGGGTTAGTGTTAGGGTTAGGGCTCGATTTAGGGTACGGGTTAGGATTAGGGTACGTGTTAGGGTTAGGGTAGGGGTTAGGGTTAGGGTACGCGTTAGGGTTAGGGTAGTTATTAAACCTATCCCACTCTCTAGATACCCCTTAGCACGTAAAGGAATATTATTTGGGGGTCCAGCCATGGAGAAGAGTTTAGACACTAGGATAAGATAAGGAACACACCCATTATAAAGAAATCACATTAGGATTCTCTTTTTAAGCTGTTCCTTCAAACACTAGTGCTTAGGAAATCTATTGGAGGCAGAAGCAGTCAAGGGTAGCCTAGGGTTAGGGTTAGGCTTAGGGTTACGCTTAGGGTACGGCTTAGGGTACGGGTTCGGGGAGGGGTTCGGGTACGGCGTAGGGTATGGGTTAGGGTTAGGGTTAGGGTTAGTGTTAGGGTTAGGGCTCGGTTTAGGGTACGGGTTAGGATTAGGGTACGTGTTAGGGTTAGGGTAGGTGTTAGGGTTAGGGTACGCGTTAGGGTTAGGGTAGTTATTAAACCTATCCCACTCTCTAGATACCCCTTAGCACGAAAAGGAATATTATTTGGGGGTCCAGCCATGGAGAAGAGTTTAGACACTAGGATAAGATAAGGAACACACCCATTATAAAGAAATCACATTTGGATTCTCTTTTTAAGCTGTTTCTTCAAACACTAGTGCTTAGGAAATCTATTGGAGGCAGAAGCAGTCAAGGGTAGCCTAGGGTTAGGGTTAGGCTTAGGGTTAGGCTTAGGGTACGGCTTAGGGTTCGGGTACGGCGTAGGGTATGGGTTAGGGTTAGGGTTAGGGTTAGTGTTAGGGTTAGGGCTCGGTTTAGGGTACGGGTTAGGATTAGGGTACGTGTTAGGGTTAGGGTAGGTGTTAGGGTTAGGGTACGCGTTAGGGTTAGGGTAGTTATTAAACCTATCCCACTCTCTAGATACCCCTTAGCACGTAAAGGAATATTATTTGGGGGTCCAGCCATGGAGAAGAGTTTAGACACTAGGATAAGATAAGGAACACATACATTATAAAGAAATCACATTAGGATTCACTTTTTAAGCTGTTCCTTCAAACACTAGTGCTTAGGAAATCTATTGGAGGCAGAAGCAGTCAAGGGTAGCCTAGGGTTAGGGTTAGGCTTAGGGTTAGGCTTAGGGTACGGCTTAGGGTACGGGTTCGGGGAGGGGTTCGGGTACGGCATAGGGTATGGGTTAGGGTTAGGGTTAGGGTTAGTGTTAGGGTTAGGGCTCGGTTTAGGGTACGGGTTAGTTTTAGGGTACGTGTTAGGGTTAGGGTAGGGGTTAGGGTTAGGGTACGCGTTAGGGTTAGGGTAGGTATTAAACCTATCCCACTCTCTAGATACCCCTTAGCACGTAAAGGAATATTATTTGGGGGTCCAGCCATGGAGAAGAGTTTAGACACTAGGATAAAATAAGGAACACATACATTATAAAGAAATCACATTAGGATTCTCTTTTTAAGCTGTTCCTTACAACACTAGTGCTTAGGAAATCTATTGGAGGCAGAAGCAGTCAAGGGTAGCCTAGGGTTAGGGTTAGGCTTAGGGTTAGGCTTAGGGTACGGCTTAGGGTACGGGTTCGGGGAGGGGTTCGGGTACGGCGTAGGGTATGGGTTAGGGTTAGGGTTAGGGTTAGTGTTAGGGTTAGGGCTCGGTTTAGGGTACGGGTTAGGATTAGGGTACGTGTTAGGGTTAGGGTAGGGGTTAGGGTTAGGGTACGCGTTAGGGTTAGGGTAGTTATTAAACCTATCCCACTCTCTAGATACCCCTTAGCACATAAAGGAATATTATTTGGGGGTCCAGCCATGGAGAAGAGTTTAGACACTAGGATAAAATAAGGAACACATACATTATAAAGAAATCACATTAGGATTCTCTTTTTAAGCTGTTCCTTCAAACACTAGTGCTTAGGAAATCTATTGGAGGCAGAAGCAGTCAAGGGTAGCCTAGGGTTAGGGTTAGGCTTAGGGTTAGGCTTAGGGTACGGCTTAGGGTAGGGGTTCGGGGAGGGGTTCGGGTACGGCGTAGGGTATGGGTTAGGGTTAGGGTTAGGGTTAGTGTTAGGGTTAGGGCTCGGTTTAGGGTACGGGTTAGGATTAGGGTACGTGTTAGGGTTAGGGTAGGGGTTAGGGTTAGGGTACGCGTTAGGGTTAGGGTAGTTATTAAACCTATCCCACTCTCTAGATACCCCTTAGCACGTAAAGGAATATTATTTGGGGGTCCAGCCATGGAGAAGAGTTTAGACACTAGGATAAGATAAGGAACACACCCATTATAAAGAAATCACATTAGGATTCTCTTTTTAAGCTGTTCCTTCAAACACTAGTGCTTAGGAAATCTATTGGAGGCAGAAGCAGTCAAGGGTAGCCTTGGGTTAGGGTTAGGCTTAGGGTTAGGCTTAGGGTACGGCTTAGGGTTCGGGTACGGCGTAGGGTATGGGTTAGGGTTAGGGTTAGGGTTAGTGTTAGGGTTAGGGCTCGGTTTAGGGTACGGGTTAGGATTAGGGTACGTGTTAGGGTTAGGGTAGGTGTTAGGGTTAGGGTATGCATTAGGGTTAGGGTAGTTATTAAACCTATCCCACTCTCTAGATACCCCTTAGCACGTAAAGGAATATTATTTGGGGGTCCAGCCATGGAGAAGAGTTTAGACACTAGGATAAGATAAGGAACACATACATTATAAAGAAATCACATTAGGATTCTCTTTTTAAGCTGTTCCTTCAAACACTAGTGCTTAGGAAATCTATTGGAGGCAGAAGCAGTCAAGGGTAGCCTAGGGTTAGGGTTAGGCTTAGGGTTAGGCTTAGGGTACGGCTTAGGGTACGGGTTCGGGGAGGGGTTCGGGTACGGCATAGGGTATGGGTTAGGGTTAGGGTTAGGGTTAGTGTTAGGGTTAGGGCTCGGTTTAGGGTACGGGTTAGGATTAGGGTACGTGTTAGGGTTAGGGTAGGTGTTAGGGTTAGGGTACGCGTTAGGGTTAGGGTAGTTATTAAACCTATCCCACTCTCTAGATACCCCTTAGCACGTAAAGGAATATTATTTGCGGGTCCAGCCATGGAAAAGAGTTTAGACACTAGGATAAAATAAGGAACACATACATTATAAAGAAATCACATTAGGATTCTCTTTTTAAGCTGTTCCTTAAAACACTAGTGCTTAGGAAATCTATCGGAGGCAGAAGCAGTCAAGGGTACCCTAGGGTTAGGGTTAGGCTTAGGGTTAGGCTTAGGGTACGGCTTAGGGTATGGGTTTGGGGAGGGGTTCGGGTACGGCGTAGGGTATTGGTTAGGGTTAGGGTTAGGGTTAGTGTTAGGGTTAGGGCTCGATTTAGGGTACGGGTTAGGATTAGGGTACGTGTTAGGGTTAGGGTAGGGGTTAGGGTTAGGGTACGCGTTAGGGTTAGGGTAGTTATTAAACCTATCCCACTCTCTAGATACCCCTTAGCACGTAAAGGAATATTATTTGGGGGTCCAGCCATGGAGAAGAGTTTAGACACTAGGATAAGATAAGGAACACACCCATTATAAAGAAATCACATTAGGATTCTCTTTTTAAGCTGTTCCTTCAAACACTAGTGCTTAGGAAATCTATTGGAGGCAGAAGCAGTCAAGGGTAGCCTAGGGTTAGGGTTAGGCTTAGGGTTACGCTTAGGGTACGGCTTAGGGTACGGGTTCGGGGAGGGGTTCGGGTACGGCGTAGGGTATGGGTTAGGGTTAGGGTTAGGGTTAGTGTTAGGGTTAGGGCTCGGTTTAGGGTACGGGTTAGGATTAGGGTACGTGTTAGGGTTAGGGTAGGTGTTAGGGTTAGGGTACGCGTTAGGGTTAGGGTAGTTATTAAACCTATCCCACTCTCTAGATACCCCTTAGCACGAAAAGGAATATTATTTGGGGGTCCAGCCATGGAGAAGAGTTTAGACACTAGGATAAGATAAGGAACACACCCATTATAAAGAAATCACATTTGGATTCTCTTTTTAAGCTGTTTCTTCAAACACTAGTGCTTAGGAAATCTATTGGAGGCAGAAGCAGTCAAGGGTAGCCTAGGGTTAGGGTTAGGCTTAGGGTTAGGCTTAGGGTACGGCTTAGGGTTCGGGTACGGCGTAGGGTATGGGTTAGGGTTAGGGTTAGGGTTAGTGTTAGGGTTAGGGCTCGGTTTAGGGTACGGGTTAGGATTAGGGTACGTGTTAGGGTTAGGGTAGGTGTTAGGGTTAGGGTACGCGTTAGGGTTAGGGTAGTTATTAAACCTATCCCACTCTCTAGATACCCCTTAGCACGTAAAGGAATATTATTTGGGGGTCCAGCCATGGAGAAGAGTTTAGACACTAGGATAAGATAAGGAACACATACATTATAAAGAAATCACATTAGGATTCACTTTTTAAGCTGTTCCTTCAAACACTAGTGCTTAGGAAATCTATTGGAGGCAGAAGCAGTCAAGGGTAGCCTAGGGTTAGGGTTAGGCTTAGGGTTAGGCTTAGGGTACGGCTTAGGGTACGGGTTCGGGGAGGGGTTCGGGTACGGCATAGGGTATGGGTTAGGGTTAGGGTTAGGGTTAGTGTTAGGGTTAGGGCTCGGTTTAGGGTACGGGTTAGTTTTAGGGTACGTGTTAGGGTTAGGGTAGGGGTTAGGGTTAGGGTACGCGTTAGGGTTAGGGTAGGTATTAAACCTATCCCACTCTCTAGATACCCCTTAGCACGTAAAGGAATATTATTTGGGGGTCCAGCCATGGAGAAGAGTTTAGACACTAGGATAAAATAAGGAACACATACATTATAAAGAAATCACATTAGGATTCTCTTTTTAAGCTGTTCCTTACAACACTAGTGCTTAGGAAATCTATTGGAGGCAGAAGCAGTCAAGGGTAGCCTAGGGTTAGGGTTAGGCTTAGGGTTAGGCTTAGGGTACGGCTTAGGGTACGGGTTTGGGGAGGGGTTCGGGTACGGCGTAGGGTATGGGTTAGGGTTAGGGTTAGGGTTAGTGTTAGGGTTAGGGCTCGGTTTAGGGTACGGGTTAGGATTAGGGTACGTGTTAGGGTTAGGGTAGGGGTTAGGGTTAGGGTACGCGTTAGGGTTAGGGTAGTTATTAAACCTATCCCACTCTCTAGATACCCCTTAGCACGTAAAGGAATATTATTTGGGGGTCCAGCCATGGAGAAGAGTTTAGACACTAGGATAAAATAAGGAACACATACATTATAAAGAAATCACATTAGGATTCTCTTTTTAAGCTGTTCCTTCAAACACTAGTGCTTAGGAAATCTATTGGAGGCAGAAGCAGTCAAGGGTAGCCTAGGGTTAGGGTTAGGCTTAGGGTTAGGCGTAGGGTACGGCTTAGGGTACGGGTTCGGGGAGGGGTTCGGGTACGGCGTAGGGTATGGGTTAGGGTTAGGGTTAGGGTTAGTGTTAGGGTTAGGGCTCGGTTTAGGGTACGGGTTAGGATTAGGGTACGTGTTAGGGTTAGGGTAGGGGTTAGGGTTAGGGTACGCGTTAGGGTTAGGGTAGTTATTAAACCTATCCCACTCTCTAGATACCCCTTAGCACGTAAAGGAATATTATTTGGGGGTCCAGCCATGGAGAAGAGTTTAGACACTAGGATAAAATAAGGAACACATACATTATAAAGAAATCACATTAGGATTCTCTTTTTAAGCTGTTCCTTCAAACACTAGTGCTTAGGAAATCTATTGGAGGCAGAAGCAGTCAAGGGTAGCCTAGGGTTAGGGTTAGGCTTAGGGTTAGGCTTAGGGTACGGCTTAGGGTAGGGGTTCGGGGAGGGGTTTGGGTACGGCGTAGGGTATGGGTTAGGGTTAGGGTTAGGGTTAGTGTTAGGGTTAGGGCTCGGTTTAGGGTACGGGTTAGGATTAGGGTACGTGTTAGGGTTAGGGTAGGGGTTAGGGTTAGGGTACGCGTTAGGGTTAGGGTAGTTATTAAACCTATCCCACTCTCTAGATACCCCTTAGCACGTAAAGGAATATTATTTGGGGGTCCAGCCATGGAGAAGAGTTTAGACACTAGGATAAGATAAGGAACACACCCATTATAAAGAAATCACATTAGGATTCTCTTTTTAAGCTGTTCCTTCAAACACTAGTGCTTAGGAAATCTATTGGAGGCAGAAGCAGTCAAGGGTAGCCTTGGGTTAGGGTTAGGCTTAGGGTTAGGCTTAGGGTACGGCTTAGGGTTCGGGTACGGCGTAGGGTATGGGTTAGGGTTAGGGTTAGTGTTAGTGTTAGGGTTAGGGCTCGGTTTAGGGTACGGGTTAGGATTAGGGTACGTGTTAGGGTTAGGGTAGGGGTTAGGGTTAGGGTACGCGTTAGGGTTAGGGTAGTTATTAAACCTATCCCACTCTCTAGATACCCCTTAGCACGTAAAGGAATATTATTTGGGGGTCCAGCCATGGAGAAGAGTTTAGACACTAGGATAAGATAAGGAACACATACATTATAAAGAAATCACATTAGGATTCTCTTTTTAAGCTGTTCCTTCAAACACTAGTGCTTAGGAAATCTATTGGAGGCAGAAGCAGTCAAGGGTAGCCTAGGGTTAGGGTTAGGCTTAGGGTTAGGCTTAGGGTACGGCTTAGGGTACGGGTTCGGGGAGGGGTTCGGGTACGGCGTAGGGTATGGGTTAGGGTTAGGGTTAGGGTTAGTGTTAGGGTTAGGGCTCGGTTTAGGGTACGGGTTAGAAATCACATTAGGATTCTGTTTTTAAGCTGTTCCTTAAAACACTAGTTCTTAGGAAATCTATTGGAGACCGAAGCACTCAAGGGTAGCCTAGGGTTAGGGCTAGGCTTAGGGTTAGGCTTAGGGTACGGCTTAGGGTACGGGTTCGGCGTAGGGTATTGGTTTGGGTTAGGGTTAGGGTTAGTGTTAGGGTTAGGGATCGGTTTAGGGTACGGGTTAGGATTAGGGTACGTGTTAGGGTTAGGGTAGGGGTTAGGGTTAGGGTACGCGTTAGGGTTAGGGTAGTTATTAAACCTATCCCACTCTCTAGATACCCCTTAGCACGTAAAGGAATATTATTTGGGGGTCCAGCCATGGAGAAGAGTTTAGACACTAGGATAAAATAAGGAACACATACATTATAAAGAAATCGCATTAGGATTCTCTTTTTAAGCTGTTCCTTCAAACACTAGTGCTTAGGAAATCTATTGGAGGCAGAAGCAGTCAAGGGTAGCCTAGGGTTAGGGTTAGGCTTAGGGTTAGGCTTAGGGTACGGCTTAGGGTAGGGGTTCGGGGAGGGGTTCGGGTACGGTGTAGGGTATGGGTTAGGGTTAGGGTTCGTGTTAGGGTTAGGGCTCGGTTTAGGGTACGGGTTAGGATTAGGGTACGTGTTAGGGTTAGGGTAGGGGTTAGGGTTAGGGTACGCATTAGGGTTAGGGTAGTTAGTAAACCTATCCCACTCTCTAGATACCCCTTAGCACGTAAAGGAATATTATTTGGGGGTGCAGCCATGGAGAAGAGTTTAGACACTAGGATAAGATAAGGAACACACCCATTATAAAGAAATCACATTAGGATTCTCTTTTTAAGCTGTTCCTTACAACACTAGTGCTTAGGAAATCTATTGGAGGCAGAAGCAGTCAAGGGTAGCCTAGGGTTAGGGTTAGGCTTAGGGTTAGGCTTAGGGTACGGCTTAGGGTACGGGTTTGGGGAGGGGTTCGGGTACGGCGTAGGGTATGGGTTAGGGTTAGGGTTAGGGTTAGTGTTAGGGTTAGGGCTCGGTTTAGGGTACGGGTTAGGATTAGGGTACGTGTTAGGGTTAGGGTAGGGGTTAGGGTTAGGGTACGCGTTAGGGTTAGGGTAGTTATTAAACCTATCCCACTCTCTAGATACCCCTTAGCACGTAAAGGAATATTATTTGGGGGTCCAGCCATGGAGAAGAGTTTAGACACTAGGATAAAATAAGGAACACATACATTATAAAGAAATCACATTAGGATTCTCTTTTTAAGTTGTTCCTTCAAACACTAGTGATTAGGAAATCTATTGGAGGCAGAAGCAGTCAAGGGTAGCCTAGGGTTAGGGTTAGGCTTAGGGTTAGGCTTAGGGTACGGCTTAGGGTACGGGTTCGGGGAGGGGTTCGGGTACGGCGTAGGGTATGGGTTAGGGTTAGGGTTAGGGTTAGTGTTAGGGTTAGGGCTCGGTTTAGGGTACGGGTTAGGATTAGGGTACGTGTTAGGGTTAGGGTAGGTGTTAGGGTTAGGGTACGCGTTAGGGTTAGGGTAGTTATTAAACCTATCCCACTCTCTAGATACCCCTTAGCACGTAAAGGAATATTATTTGCGGGTCCAGCCATGGAAAAGAGTTTAGACACTAGGATAAAATAAGGAACACATACATTATAAAGAAATCACATTAGGATTCTCTTTTTAAGCTGTTCCTTAAAACACTAGTGCTTAGGAAATCTATTGGAGGCAGAAGCAGTCAAGGGTAGCCTAGGGTTAGGGTTAGGCTTAGGGTTAGGCTTAGGGTACGGCTTAGGGTTCGGGTACGGCGTAGGGTATGGGTTAGGGTTAGGGTTAGGGTTAGTGTTAGGGTTAGGGCTCGGTTTAGGGTACGGGTTAGGAGTAGGGTACGTGTTAGGGTTAGGGTAGGGGTTAGGGTTAGGGTACGCGTTAGGGTTAGGGTAGGTATTAAACCTATCCCACTCTCTAGATACCCCTTAGCACGTAAAGGAATATTATTTGGGGGTCCAGCCATGGAGAAGAGTTTAGACACTAGGATAAAATAAGGAACACATACATTATAAAGAAATCACATTAGGATTCTCTTTTTAAGCTGTTCCTTACAACACTAGTGCTTAGGAAATCTATTGGAGGCAGAAGCAGTCAAGGGTAGCCTAGGGTTAGGGTTAGGCTTAGGGTTAGGCTTAGGGTACGGCTTAGGGTAGGGGTTTGGGGAGGGGTTCGGGTACGGCGTAGGGTATGGGTTAGGGTTAGGGTTAGGGTTAGTGTTAGGGTTAGGGCTCGGTTTAGGGTACGGGTTAGGATTAGGGTACGTGTTAGGGTTAGGGTAGGGGTTAGGGTTAGGGTACGCGTTAGGGTTAGGGTAGTTATTAAACCTATCCCACTCTCTAGATACCCCTTAGCACGTAAAGGAATATTATTTGGGGGTCCAGCCATGGAGAAGAGTTTAGACACTAGGATAAAATAAGGAACACATACATTATAAAGAAATCACATTAGGATTCTCTTTTTAAGCTGTTCCTTCAAACACTAGTGCTTAGGAAATCTATTGGAGGCAGAAGCAGTCAAGGGTAGCCTAGGGTTAGGGTTAGGCTTAGGGTTAGGCTTAGGGTACGGCTTAGGGTACGGGTTCGGGGAGGGGTTCGGGTACGGCGTAGGGTATGGGTTAGGGTTAGGGTTAGGGTTAGTGTTAGGGTTAGGGCTCGGTTTAGGGTACGGGTTAGGATTAGGGTACGTGTTAGGGTTAGGGTAGGGGTTAGGGTTAGGGTACGCGTTAGGGTTAGGGTAGTTATTAAACCTATCCCACTCTCTAGATACCCCTTAGCACGTAAAGGAATATTATTTGGGGGTCCAGCCATGGAGAAGAGTTTAGACACTAGGATAAGATAAGGAACACACCCATTATAAAGAAATCACATTAGGATTCTCTTTTTAAGCTGTTCCTTCAAACACTAGTGCTTAGGAAATCTATTGGAGGCAGAAGCAGTCAAGGGTAGCCTTGGGTTAGGGTTAGGCTTAGGGTTAGGCTTAGGGTACGGCTTAGGGTTCGGGTACGGCGTAGGGTATGGGTTAGGGTTAGGGTTAGGGTTAGTGTTAGGGTTAGGGCTTGGTTTAGGGTACGGGTTAGGATTAGGGTACGTGTTAGGGTTAGGGTAGGTGTTAGGGTTAGGGTATGCGTTAGGGTTAGGGTAGTTATTAAACCTATCCCACTCTCTAGATACCTCTTAGCACGTAAAGGAATATTATTTGGGGGTCCAGCCATGGAGAAGAGTTTAGACACTAGGATAAGATAAGGAACACATACATTATAAAGAAATCATATTAGGATTCTCTTTTTAAGCTGTTCCTTCAAACACTAGTGCTTAGGAAATCTATTGGAGGCAGAAGCAGTCAAGGGTAGCCTAGGGTTAGGGTTAGGCTTAGGGTTAGGCTTAGGGTACGGCTTAGGGTACGGGTTCGGGGAGGGGTTCGGGTACGGCATAGGGTATGGGTTAGGGTTAGGGTTAGGGTTAGTGTTAGGGTTAGGGCTCGGTTTAGGGTTAGGGTTAGGGTTAGGGTTAGGGTTAGGGTTAGGGTTAGGGTTAGGGTTAGGGTTAGTGTTAGGGTTAGGGCTCGGTTTAGGGTACGGGTTAGGATTAGGGTACGTGTTAGGGTTAGGGTAGGTGTTAGGGTTAGGGTACGCGTTAGGGTTAGGGTAGTTATTAAACCTATCCCACTCTCTAGATACCCCTTAGCACGTAAAGGAATATTATTTGCGGGTCCAGCCATGGAAAAGAGTTTAGACACTAGGAAAAAATAAGGAACACATACATTATAAAGAAATCACATTAGGATTCTCTTTTTAAGCTGTTCCTTAAAACACTAGTGCTTAGGAAATCTATTGGAGGCAGAAGCAGTCAAGGGTAGCCTAGGGTTAGGGTTAGGCTTAGGGTCAGGCTTAGGGTACGGCTTAGGGTATGGGTTTGGGGAGGGGTTCGGGTACGGCGTAGGGTATTGGTTAGGGTTAGGGTTAGGGTTAGTGTTAGGGTTAGGGCTCGGTTTAGGGTACGGGTTAGGATTAGGGTACGTGTTAGGGTTAGGGTAGGGGTTAGGGTTAGGGTACGCGTTAGGGTTAGGGTAGTTATTAAACCTATCCCACTCTCTAGATACCCCTTAGCACGTAAAGGAATATTATTTGGGGGTCCAGCCATGGAGAAGAGTTTAGACACTAGGATAAGATAAGGAACACACCCATTATAAAGAAATCACATTAGGATTCTCTTTTTAAGCTGTTCCTTCAAACACTAGTGCTTAGGAAATCTATTGGAGGCAGAAGCAGTCAAGGGTAGCCTAGGGTTAGGGTTAGGCTTAGGGTTAGGCTTAGGGTACGGCTTAGGGTACGGGTTCGGGGAGGGGTTCGGGTACGGCGTAGGGTATGGGTTAGGGTTAGGGTTAGGGTTAGTGTTAGGGTTAGGGCTCGGTTTAGGGTACGGGTTAGGATTAGGGTACGTGTTAGGGTTAGGGTAGGTGTTAGGGTTAGGGTACGCGTTAGGGTTAGGGTAGTTATTAAACCTATCCCACTCTCTAGATACCCCTTAGCACGAAAAGGAATATTATTTGGGGGTCCAGCCATGGAGAAGAGTTTAGACACTAGGATAAGATAAGGAACACACCCATTATAAAGAAATCACATTTGGATTCTCTTTTTAAGCTGTTTCTTCAAACACTAGTGCTTAGGAAATCTATTGGAGGCAGAAGCAGTCAAGGGTAGCCTAGGGTTAGGGTTAGGCTTAGGGTTAGGCTTAGGGTACGGCTTAGGGTTCGGGTACGGCGTAGGGTATGGGTTAGGGTTAGGGTTAGGGTTAGTGTTAGGGTTAGGGCTCGGTTTAGGGTACGGGTTAGGATTAGGGTACGTGTTAGGGTTAGGGTAGGTGTTAGGGTTAGGGTACGCGTTAGGGTTAGGGTAGTTATTAAACCTATCCCACTCTCTAGATACCCCTTAGCACGTAAAGGAATATTATTTGGGGGTCCAGCCATGGAGAAGAGTTTAGACACTAGGATAAGATAAGGAACACATACATTATAAAGAAATCACATTAGGATTCTCTTTTTAAGCTGTTCCTTCAAACACTAGTGCTTAGGAAATCTATTGGAGGCAGAAGCAGTCAAGGGTAGCCTAGGGTTAGGGTTAGGCTTAGGGTTAGGCTTAGGGTACGGCTTAGGGTACGGGTTCGGGGAGGGGTTCGGGTACGGCATAGGGTATGGGTTAGGGTTAGGGTTAGGGTTAGTGTTAGGGTTAGGGCTCGGTTTAGGGTACGGGTTAGGATTAGGGTACGTGTTAGGGTTAGGGTAGGGGTTAGGGTTAGGGTACGCGTTAGGGTTAGGGTAGGTATTAAACCTATCCCACTCTCTAGATACCCCTTAGCACGTAAAGGAATATTATTTGGGGGTCCAGCCATGGAGAAGAGTTTAGACACTAGGATAAAATAAGGAACACATACATTATAAAGAAATCACATTAGGATTCTCTTTTTAAGCTGTTCCTTACAACACTAGTGCTTAGGAAATCTATTGGAGGCAGAAGCAGTCAAGGGTAGCCTAGGGTTAGGGTTAGGCTTAGGGTTAGGCTTAGGGTACGGCTTAGGGTACGGGTTTGGGGAGGGGTTCGGGTACGGCGTAGGGTATGGGTTAGGGTTAGGGTTAGGGTTAGTGTTAGGGTTAGGGCTCGGTTTAGGGTACGGGTTAGGATTAGGGTACGTGTTAGGGTTAGGGTAGGGGTTAGGGTTAGGGTACGCGTTAGGGTTAGGGTAATTATTAAACCTATCCCACTCTCTAGATACCCCTTAGCACGTAAAGGAATATTATTTGGGGGTCCAGCCATGGAGAAGAGTTTAGACACTAGGATAAAATAAGGAACACATACATTATAAAGAAATCACATTAGGATTCTCTTTTTAAGCTGTTCCTTCAAACACTAGTGCTTAGGAAATCTATTGGAGGCAGAAGCAGTCAAGGGTAGCCTAGGGTTAGGGTTAGGCTTAGGGTTAGGCGTAGGGTACGGCTTAGGGTACGGGTTCGGGGAGGGGTTCGGGTACGGCGTAGGGTATGGGTTAGGGTTAGGGTTAGGGTTAGTGTTAGGGTTAGGGCTCGGTTTAGGGTACGGGTTAGGATTAGGGTACGTGTTAGGGTTAGGGTAGGGGTTAGGGTTAGGGTACGCGTTAGGGTTAGGGTAGTTATTAAACCTATCCCACTCTCTAGATACCCCTTAGCACGTAAAGGAATATTATTTGGGGGTCCAGCCATGGAGAAGAGTTTAGACACTAGGATAAAATAAGGAACACATACATTATAAAGAAATCACATTAGGATTCTCTTTTTAAGCTGTTCCTTCAAACACTAGTGCTTAAGAAATCTATTGGAGGCAGAAGCAGTCAAGGGTAGCCTAGGGTTAGGGTTAGGCTTAGGGTTAGGCTTAGGGTACGGCTTAGGGTAGGGGTTCGGGGAGGGGTTCGGGTACGGCGTAGGGTATGGGTTAGGGTTAGGGTTAGGGTTAGTGTTAGGGTTAGGGCTCGGTTTAGGGTACGGGTTAGGATTAGGGTACGTGTTAGGGTTAGGGTAGGGGTTAGGGTTAGGGTACGCGTTAGGGTTAGGGTAGTTATTAAACCTATCCCACTCTCTAGATACCCCTTAGCACGTAAAGGAATATTATTTGGGGGTCCAGCCATGGAGAAGAGTTTAGACACTAGGATAAGATAAGGAACACACCCATTATAAAGAAATCACATTAGGATTCTCTTTTTAAGCTGTTCCTTCAAACACTAGTGCTTAGGAAATCTATTGGAGGCAGAAGCAGTCAAGGGTAGCCTTGGGTTAGGGTTAGGCTTAGGGTTAGGCTTAGGGTACGGCTTAGGGTTCGGGTACGGCGTAGGGTATGGGTTAGGGTTAGGGTTAGTGTTAGTGTTAGGGTTAGGGCTCGGTTTAGGGTACGGGTTAGGATTAGGGTACGTGTTAGGGTTAGGGTAGGGGTTAGGGTTAGGGTACGCGTTAGGGTTAGGGTAGTTATTAAACCTATCCCACTCTCTAGATACCCCTTAGCACGTAAAGGAATATTATTTGGGGGTCCAGCCATGGAGAAGAGTTTAGACACTAGGATAAGATAAGGAACACATACATTATAAAGAAATCACATTAGGATTCTCTTTTTAAGCTGTTCCTTCAAACACTAGTGCTTAGGAAATCTATTGGAGGCAGAAGCAGTCAAGGGTAGCCTAGGGTTAGGGTTAGGCTTAGGGTTAGGCTTAGGGTACGGCTTAGGGTACTGGTTCGGGGAGGGGTTCGGGTACGGCGTAGGGTATGGGTTAGGGTTAGGGTTAGGGTTAGTGTTAGGGTTAGGGCTCGGTTTAGGGTACGGGTTAGAAATCACATTAGGATTCTGTTTTTAAGCTGTTCCTTAAAACACTAGTTCTTAGGAAATCTATTGGAGACCGAAGCACTCAAGGGTAGCCTAGGGTTAGGGCTAGGCTTAGGGTTAGGCTTAGGGTACGGCTTAGGGTACGGGTTCGGCGTAGGGTATGGGTTTGGGTTAGGGTTAGGGTTAGTGTTAGGGTTAGGGATCGGTTTAGGGTACGGGTTAGGATTAGGGTACGTGTTAGGGTTAGGGTAGGGGTTAGGGTTAGGGTACGCGTTAGGGTTAGGGTAGTTATTAAACCTATCCCACTCTCTAGATACCCCTTAGCACGTAAAGGAATATTATTTGGGGGTCCAGCCATGGAGAAGAGTTTAGACACTAGGATAAAATAAGGAACACATACATTATAAAGAAATCGCATTAGGATTCTCTTTTTAAGCTGTTCCTTCAAACACTAGTGCTTAGGAAATCTATTGGAGGCAGAAGCAGTCAAGGGTAGCCTAGGGTTAGGGTTAGGCTTAGGGTTAGGCTTAGGGTACGGCTTAGGGTAGGGGTTCGGGGAGGGGTTCGGGTACGGTGTAGGGTATGGGTTAGGGTTAGGGTTCGTGTTAGGGTTAGGGCTCGGTTTAGGGTACGGGTTAGGATTAGGGTACGTGTTAGGGTTAGGGTAGGGGTTAGGGTTAGGGTACGCGTTAGGGTTAGGGTAGTTATTAAACCTATCCCACTCTCTAGATACCCCTTAGCACGTAAAGGAATATTATTTGGGGGTCCAGCCATGGAGAAGAGTTTAGACACTAGGATAAAATAAGGAACACATACATTATAAAGAAATCACATTAGGATTCTCTTTTTAAGTTGTTCCTTCAAACACTAGTGCTTAGGAAATCTATTGGAGGCAGAAGCAGTCAAGGGTAGCCTAGGGTTAGGGTTAGGCTTAGGGTTAGGCTTAGGGTACGGCTTAGGGTACGGGTTCGGGGAGGGGTTCGGGTACGGCGTAGGGTATGGGTTAGGGTTAGGGTTAGGGTTAGTGTTAGGGTTAGGGCTCGGTTTAGGGTACGGGTTAGGATTAGGGTACGTGTTAGGGTTAGGGTAGGTGTTAGGGTTAGGGTACGCGTTAGGGTTAGGGTAGTTATTAAACCTATCCCACTCTCTAGATACCCCTTAGCACGTAAAGGAATATTATTTGCGGGTCCAGCCATGGAAAAGAGTTTAGACACTAGGATAAAATAAGGAACACATACATTATAAAGAAATCACATTAGGATTCTCTTTTTAAGCTGTTCCTTAAAACACTAGTGCTTAGGAAATCTATTGGAGGCAGAAGCAGTCAAGGGTAGCCTAGGGTTAGGGTTAGGCTTAGGGTTAGGCTTAGGGTACGGCTTAGGGTTCGGGTACGGCGTAGGGTATGGGTTAGGGTTAGGGTTAGGGTTAGTGTTAGGGTTAGGGCTCGGTTTAGGGTACGGGTTAGGAGTAGGGTACGTGTTAGGGTTAGGGTAGGGGTTAGGGTTAGGGTACGCGTTAGGGTTAGGGTAGGTATTAAACCTATCCCACTCTCTAGATACCCCTTAGCACGTAAAGGAATATTATTTGGGGGTCCAGCCATGGAGAAGAGTTTAGACACTAGGATAAAATAAGGAACACATACATTATAAAGAAATCACATTAGGATTCTCTTTTTAAGCTGTTCCTTACAACACTAGTGCTTAGGAAATCTATTGGAGGCAGAAGCAGTCAAGGGTAGCCTAGGGTTAGGGTTAGGCTTAGGGTTAGGCTTAGGGTACGGCTTAGGGTAGGGGTTTGGGGAGGGGTTCGGGTACGGCGTAGGGTATGGGTTAGGGTTAGGGTTAGGGTTAGTGTTAGGGTTAGGGCTCGGTTTAGGGTACGGGTTAGGATTAGGGTACGTGTTAGGGTTAGGGTAGGGGTTAGGGTTAGGGTACGCGTTAGGGTTAGGGTAGTTATTAAACCTATCCCACTCTCTAGATACCCCTTAGCACGTAAAGGAATATTATTTGGGGGTCCAGCCATGGAGAAGAGTTTAGACACTAGGATAAAATAAGGAACACATACATTATAAAGAAATCACATTAGGATTCTCTTTTTAAGCTGTTCCTTCAAACACTAGTGCTTAGGAAATCTATTGGAGGCAGAAGCAGTCAAGGGTAGCCTAGGGTTAGGGTTAGGCTTAGGGTTAGGCTTAGGGTACGGCTTAGGGTACGGGTTTGGGGAGGGGTTCGGGTACGGCGTAGGGTATGGGTTAGGGTTAGGGTTAGGGTTAGTGTTAGGGTTAGGGCTCGGTTTAGGGTACGGGTTAGGATTAGGGTACGTGTTAGGGTTAGGGTAGGGGTTAGGGTTAGGGTACGCGCTAGGGTTAGGGTAGTTATTAAACCTATCCCACTCTCTAGATACCCCTTAGCACGTAAAGGAATATTATTTGGGGGTCCAGCCATGGAGAAGAGTTTAGACACTAGGATAAAATAAGGAACACATATATTATAAAGAAATCACATTAGGATTCTCTTTTTAAGCTGTTCCTTCAAACACTAGTGCTTAGGAAATCTATTGGAGGCAGAAGCAGTCAAGGGTAGCCTAGGGTTAGGGTTAGGCTTAGGGTTAGGCTTAGGGTACGGCTTAGGGTAGGGGTTCGGGGAGGGGTTTGGGTACGGCGTAGGGTATGGGTTAGGGTTAGGGTTAGGGTTAGTGTTAGGGTTAGGGCTCGGTTTAGGGTACGGGTTAGGATTAGGGTACGTGTTAGGGTTAGGGTAGGGGTTAGGGTTAGGGTACGCGTTAGGGTTAGGGTAGTTATTAAACCTATCCCACTCTCTAGATACCCCTTAGCACGTAAAGGAATATTATTTGGGGGTCCAGCCATGGAGAAGAGTTTAGACACTAGGATAAGATAAGGAACACACCCATTATAAAGAAATCACATTAGGATTCTCTTTTTAAGCTGTTCCTTCAAACACTAGTGCTTAGGAAATCTATTGGAGGCAGAAGCAGTCAAGGGTAGCCTTGGGTTAGGGTTAGGCTTAGGGTTAGGCTTAGGGTACGGCTTAGGGTTCGGGTACGGCGTAGGGTATGGGTTAGGGTTAGGGTTAGGGTTAGTGTTAGGGTTAGGGCTCGGTTTAGGGTACGGGTTAGGATTAGGGTACGTGTTAGGGTTAGGGTAGGTGTTAGGGTTAGGGTATGCGTTAGGGTTAGGGTAGTTATTAAACCTATCCCACTCTCTAGATACCTCTTAGCACGTAAAGGAATATTATTTGGGGGTCCAGCCATGGAGAAGAGTTTAGACACTAGGATAAGATAAGGAACACATACATTATAAAGAAATCACATTAGGATTCTCTTTTTAAGCTGTTCCTTCAAACACTAGTGCTTAGGAAATCTATTGGAGGCAGAAGCAGTCAAGGGTAGCCTAGGGTTAGGGTTAGGCTTAGGGTTAGGCTTAGGGTACGGCTTAGGGTACGGGTTCGGGGAGGGGTTCGGGTACGGCATAGGGTATGGGTTAGGGTTAGGGTTAGGGTTAGTGTTAGGGTTAGGGCTCGGTTTAGGGTTAGGGTTAGGGTTAGGGTTAGGGTTAGGGTTAGGGTTAGGGTTAGGTTTAGGGTTAGAGTTAGGGTTAGGGCTCGGTTTAGGGTACGGGTTAGGATTAGGGTACGTGTTAGGGTTAGGGTAGGTGTTAGGGTTAGGGTACGCGTTAGGGTTAGGGTAGTTATTAAACCTATCCCACTCTCTAGATACCCCTTAGCACGTAAAGGAATATTATTTGCGGGTCCAGCCATGGAAAAGAGTTTAGACACTAGGATAAAATAAGGAACACATACATTATAAAGAAATCACATTAGGATTCTCTTTTTAAGCTGTTCCTTAAAACACTAGTGCTTAGGAAATCTATTGGAGGCAGAAGCAGTCAAGGGTAGCCTAGGGTTAGGGTTAGGCTTAGGGTTAGGCTTAGGGTACGGCTTAGGGTATGGGTTTGGGGAGGGGTTCGGGTACGGCGTAGGGTATTGGTTAGGGTTAGGGTTAGGGTTAGTGTTAGGGTTAGGGCTCGGTTTAGGGTACGGGTTAGGATTAGGGTACGTGTTAGGGTTAGGGTAGGGGTTAGGGTTAGGGTACGCGTTAGGGTTAGGGTAGTTATTAAACCTATCCCACTCTCTAGATACCCCTTAGCACGTAAAGGAATATTATTTGGGGGTCCAGCCATGGAGAAGAGTTTAGACACTAGGATAAGATAAGGAACACATACATTATAAAGAAATCACATTAGGATTCTCTTTTTAAGCTGTTCCTTCAAACACTAGTGCTTAGGAAATCTATTGGAGGCAGAAGCAGTCAAGGGTAGCCTAGGGTTAGGGTTAGGCTTAGGGTTAGGCTTAGGGTACGGCTTAGGGTACGGGTTCGGGGAGGGGTTCGGGTACGGCATAGGGTATGGGTTAGGGTTAGGGTTAGGGTTAGTGTTAGGGTTAGGGCTCGGTTTAGGGTACGGGTTAGGATTAGGGTACGTGTTAGGGTTAGGGTAGGGGTTAGGGTTAGGGTACGCGTTAGGGTTAGGGTAGGTATTAAACCTATCCCACTCTCTAGATACCCCTTAGCACGTAAAGGAATATTATTTGGGGGTCCAGCCATGGAGAAGAGTTTAGACACTAGGATAAAATAAGGAACACATACATTATAAAGAAATCACATTAGGATTCTCTTTTTAAGCTGTTCCTTACAACACTAGTGCTTAGGAAATCTATTGGAGGCAGAAGCAGTCAAGGGTAGCCTAGGGTTAGGGTTAGGCTTAGGGTTAGGCTTAGGGTACGGCTTAGGGTACGGGTTTGGGGAGGGGTTCGGGTACGGCGTAGGGTATGGGTTAGGGTTAGGGTTAGGGTTAGTGTTAGGGTTAGGGCTCGGTTTAGGGTACGGGTTAGGATTAGGGTACGTGTTAGGGTTAGGGTAGGGGTTAGGGTTAGGGTACGCGTTAGGGTTAGGGTAGTTATTAAACCTATCCCACTCTCTAGATACCCCTTAGCACGTAAAGGAATATTATTTGGGGGTCCAGCCATGGAGAAGAGTTTAGACACTAGGATAAAATAAGGAACACATACATTATAAAGAAATCACATTAGGATTCTCTTTTTAAGCTGTTCCTTCAAACACTAGTGCTTAGGAAATCTATTGGAGGCAGAAGCAGTCAAGGGTAGCCTAGGGTTAGGGTTAGGCTTAGGGTTAGGCGTAGGGTACGGCTTAGGGTACGGGTTCGGGGAGGGGTTCGGGTACGGCGTAGGGTATGGGTTAGGGTTAGGGTTAGGGTTAGTGTTAGGGTTAGGGCTCGGTTTAGGGTACGGGTTAGGATTAGGGTACGTGTTAGGGTTAGGGTAGGGGTTAGGGTTAGGGTACGCGTTAGGGTTAGGGTAGTTATTAAACCTATCCCACTCTCTAGATACCCCTTAGCACGTAAAGGAATATTATTTGGGGGTCCAGCCATGGAGAAGAGTTTAGACACTAGGATAAAATAAGGAACACATACATTATAAAGAAATCACATTAGGATTCTCTTTTTAAGCTGTTCCTTCAAACACTAGTGCTTAAGAAATCTATTGGAGGCAGAAGCAGTCAAGGGTAGCCTAGGGTTAGGGTTAGGCTTAGGGTTAGGCTTAGGGTACGGCTTAGGGTAGGGGTTCGGGGAGGGGTTCGGGTACGGCGTAGGGTATGGGTTAGGGTTAGGGTTAGGGTTAGTGTTAGGGTTAGGGCTCGGTTTAGGGTACGGGTTAGGATTAGGGTACGTGTTAGGGTTAGGGTAGGGGTTAGGGTTAGGGTACGCGTTAGGGTTAGGGTAGTTATTAAACCTATCCCACTCTCTAGATACCCCTTAGCACGTAAAGGAATATTATTTGGGGGTCCAGCCATGGAGAAGAGTTTAGACACTAGGATAAGATAAGGAACACACCCATTATAAAGAAATCACATTAGGATTCTCTTTTTAAGCTGTTCCTTCAAACACTAGTGCTTAGGAAATCTATTGGAGGCAGAAGCAGTCAAGGGTAGCCTTGGGTTAGGGTTAGGCTTAGGGTTAGGCTTAGGGTACGGCTTAGGGTTCGGGTACGGCGTAGGGTATGGGTTAGGGTTAGGGTTAGTGTTAGTGTTAGGGTTAGGGCTCGGTTTAGGGTACGGGTTAGGATTAGGGTACGTGTTAGGGTTAGGGTAGGGGTTAGGGTTAGGGTACGCGTTAGGGTTAGGGTAGTTATTAAACCTATCCCACTCTCTAGATACCCCTTAGCACGTAAAGGAATATTATTTGGGGGTCCAGCCATGGAGAAGAGTTTAGACACTAGGATAAGATAAGGAACACATACATTATAAAGAAATCACATTAGGATTCTCTTTTTAAGCTGTTCCTTCAAACACTAGTGCTTAGGAAATCTATTGGAGGCAGAAGCAGTCAAGGGTAGCCTAGGGTTAGGGTTAGGCTTAGGGTTAGGCTTAGGGTACGGCTTAGGGTACTGGTTCGGGGAGGGGTTCGGGTACGGCGTAGGGTATGGGTTAGGGTTAGGGTTAGGGTTAGTGTTAGGGTTAGGGCTCGGTTTAGGGTACGGGTTAGAAATCACATTAGGATTCTGTTTTTAAGCTGTTCCTTAAAACACTAGTTCTTAGGAAATCTATTGGAGACCGAAGCACTCAAGGGTAGCCTAGGGTTAGGGCTAGGCTTAGGGTTAGGCTTAGGGTACGGCTTAGGGTACGGGTTCGGCGTAGGGTATGGGTTTGGGTTAGGGTTAGGGTTAGTGTTAGGGTTAGGGATCGGTTTAGGGTACGGGTTAGGATTAGGGTACGTGTTAGGGTTAGGGTAGGGGTTAGGGTTAGGGTACGCGTTAGGGTTAGGGTAGTTATTAAACCTATCCCACTCTCTAGATACCCCTTAGCACGTAAAGGAATATTATTTGGGGGTCCAGCCATGGAGAAGAGTTTAGACACTAGGATAAAATAAGGAACACATACATTATAAAGAAATCGCATTAGGATTCTCTTTTTAAGCTGTTCCTTCAAACACTAGTGCTTAGGAAATCTATTGGAGGCAGAAGCAGTCAAGGGTAGCCTAGGGTTAGGGTTAGGCTTAGGGTTAGGCTTAGGGTACGGCTTAGGGTAGGGGTTCGGGGAGGGGTTCGGGTACGGTGTAGGGTATGGGTTAGGGTTAGGGTTCGTGTTAGGGTTAGGGCTCGGTTTAGGGTACGGGTTAGGATTAGGGTACGTGTTAGGGTTAGGGTAGGGGTTAGGGTTAGGGTACGCATTAGGGTTAGGGTAGTTAGTAAACCTATCCCACTCTCTAGATACCCCTTAGCACGTAAAGGAATATTATTTGGGGGTGCAGCCATGGAGAAGAGTTTAGACACTAGGATAAGATAAGGAACACACCCATTATAAAGAAATCACATTAGGATTCTCTTTTTAAGCTGTTCCTTACAACACTAGTGCTTAGGAAATCTATTGGAGGCAGAAGCAGTCAAGGGTAGCCTAGGGTTAGGGTTAGGCTTAGGGTTAGGCTTAGGGTACGGCTTAGGGTACGGGTTTGGGGAGGGGTTCGGGTACGGCGTAGGGTATGGGTTAGGGTTAGGGTTAGGGTTAGTGTTAGGGTTAGGGCTCGGTTTAGGGTACGGGTTAGGATTAGGGTACGTGTTAGGGTTAGGGTAGGGGTTAGGGTTAGGGTACGCGTTAGGGTTAGGGTAGTTATTAAACCTATCCCACTCTCTAGATACCCCTTAGCACGTAAAGGAATATTATTTGGGGGTCCAGCCATGGAGAAGAGTTTAGACACTAGGATAAAATAAGGAACACATACATTATAAAGAAATCACATTAGGATTCTCTTTTTAAGTTGTTCCTTCAAACACTAGTGCTTAGGAAATCTATTGGAGGCAGAAGCAGTCAAGGGTAGCCTAGGGTTAGGGTTAGGCTTAGGGTTAGGCTTAGGGTACGGCTTAGGGTAGGGGTTCGGGGAGGGGTTTGGGTACGGCGTAGGGTATGGGTTAGGGTTAGGGTTAGGGTTAGTGTTAGGGTTAGGGCTCGGTTTAGGGTACGGGTTAGGATTAGGGTACGTGTTAGGGTTAGGGTAGGGGTTAGGGTTAGGGTACGCGTTAGGGTTAGGGTAGTTATTAAACCTATCCCACTCTCTAGATACCCCTTAGCACGTAAAGGAATATTATTTGGGGGTCCAGCCATGGAGAAGAGTTTAGACACTAGGATAAGATAAGGAACACACCCATTATAAAGAAATCACATTAGGATTCTCTTTTTAAGCTGTTCCTTCAAACACTAGTGCTTAGGAAATCTATTGGAGGCAGAAGCAGTCAAGGGTAGCCTTGGGTTAGGGTTAGGCTTAGGGTTAGGCTTAGGGTACGGCTTAGGGTTCGGGTACGGCGTAGGGTATGGGTTAGGGTTAGGGTTAGGGTTAGTGTTAGGGTTAGGGCTCGGTTTAGGGTACGGGTTAGGATTAGGGTACGTGTTAGGGTTAGGGTAGGTGTTAGGGTTAGGGTATGCGTTAGGGTTAGGGTAGTTATTAAACCTATCCCACTCTCTAGATACCTCTTAGCACGTAAAGGAATATTATTTGGGGGTCCAGCCATGGAGAAGAGTTTAGACACTAGGATAAGATAAGGAACACATACATTATAAAGAAATCACATTAGGATTCTCTTTTTAAGCTGTTCCTTCAAACACTAGTGCTTAGGAAATCTATTGGAGGCAGAAGCAGTCAAGGGTAGCCTAGGGTTAGGGTTAGGCTTAGGGTTAGGCTTAGGGTACGGCTTAGGGTACGGGTTCGGGGAGGGGTTCGGGTACGGCATAGGGTATGGGTTAGGGTTAGGGTTAGGGTTAGTGTTAGGGTTAGGGCTCGGTTTAGGGTTAGGGTTAGGGTTAGGGTTAGGGTTAGGGTTAGGGTTAGGGTTAGGTTTAGGGTTAGAGTTAGGGTTAGGGCTCGGTTTAGGGTACGGGTTAGGATTAGGGTACGTGTTAGGGTTAGGGTAGGTGTTAGGGTTAGGGTACGCGTTAGGGTTAGGGTAGTTATTAAACCTATCCCACTCTCTAGATACCCCTTAGCACGTAAAGGAATATTATTTGCGGGTCCAGCCATGGAAAAGAGTTTAGACACTAGGATAAAATAAGGAACACATACATTATAAAGAAATCACATTAGGATTCTCTTTTTAAGCTGTTCCTTAAAACACTAGTGCTTAGGAAATCTATTGGAGGCAGAAGCAGTCAAGGGTAGCCTAGGGTTAGGGTTAGGCTTAGGGTTAGGCTTAGGGTACGGCTTAGGGTATGGGTTTGGGGAGGGGTTCGGGTACGGCGTAGGGTATTGGTTAGGGTTAGGGTTAGGGTTAGTGTTAGGGTTAGGGCTCGGTTTAGGGTACGGGTTAGGATTAGGGTACGTGTTAGGGTTAGGGTAGGGGTTAGGGTTAGGGTACGCGTTAGGGTTAGGGTAGTTATTAAACCTATCCCACTCTCTAGATACCCCTTAGCACGTAAAGGAATATTATTTGGGGGTCCAGCCATGGAGAAGAGTTTAGACACTAGGATAAGATAAGGAACACATACATTATAAAGAAATCACATTAGGATTCTCTTTTTAAGCTGTTCCTTCAAACACTAGTGCTTAGGAAATCTATTGGAGGCAGAAGCAGTCAAGGGTAGCCTAGGGTTAGGGTTAGGCTTAGGGTTAGGCTTAGGGTACGGCTTAGGGTACGGGTTCGGGGAGGGGTTCGGGTACGGCATAGGGTATGGGTTAGGGTTAGGGTTAGGGTTAGTGTTAGGGTTAGGGCTCGGTTTAGGGTACGGGTTAGGATTAGGGTACGTGTTAGGGTTAGGGTAGGGGTTAGGGTTAGGGTACGCGTTAGGGTTAGGGTAGGTATTAAACCTATCCCACTCTCTAGATACCCCTTAGCACGTAAAGGAATATTATTTGGGGGTCCAGCCATGGAGAAGAGTTTAGACACTAGGATAAAATAAGGAACACATACATTATAAAGAAATCACATTAGGATTCTCTTTTTAAGCTGTTCCTTACAACACTAGTGCTTAGGAAATCTATTGGAGGCAGAAGCAGTCAAGGGTAGCCTAGGGTTAGGGTTAGGCTTAGGGTTAGGCTTAGGGTACGGCTTAGGGTACGGGTTTGGGGAGGGGTTCGGGTACGGCGTAGGGTATGGGTTAGGGTTAGGGTTAGGGTTAGTGTTAGGGTTAGGGCTCGGTTTAGGGTACGGGTTAGGATTAGGGTACGTGTTAGGGTTAGGGTAGGGGTTAGGGTTAGGGTACGCGTTAGGGTTAGGGTAGTTATTAAACCTATCCCACTCTCTAGATACCCCTTAGCACGTAAAGGAATATTATTTGGGGGTCCAGCCATGGAGAAGAGTTTAGACACTAGGATAAAATAAGGAACACATACATTATAAAGAAATCACATTAGGATTCTCTTTTTAAGCTGTTCCTTCAAACACTAGTGCTTAGGAAATCTATTGGAGGCAGAAGCAGTCAAGGGTAGCCTAGGGTTAGGGTTAGGCTTAGGGTTAGGCGTAGGGTACGGCTTAGGGTACGGGTTCGGGGAGGGGTTCGGGTACGGCGTAGGGTATGGGTTAGGGTTAGGGTTAGGGTTAGTGTTAGGGTTAGGGCTCGGTTTAGGGTACGGGTTAGGATTAGGGTACGTGTTAGGGTTAGGGTAGGGGTTAGGGTTAGGGTACGCGTTAGGGTTAGGGTAGTTATTAAACCTATCCCACTCTCTAGATACCCCTTAGCACGTAAAGGAATATTATTTGGGGGTCCAGCCATGGAGAAGAGTTTAGACACTAGGATAAAATAAGGAACACATACATTATAAAGAAATCACATTAGGATTCTCTTTTTAAGCTGTTCCTTCAAACACTAGTGCTTAAGAAATCTATTGGAGGCAGAAGCAGTCAAGGGTAGCCTAGGGTTAGGGTTAGGCTTAGGGTTAGGCTTAGGGTACGGCTTAGGGTAGGGGTTCGGGGAGGGGTTCGGGTACGGCGTAGGGTATGGGTTAGGGTTAGGGTTAGGGTTAGTGTTAGGGTTAGGGCTCGGTTTAGGGTACGGGTTAGGATTAGGGTACGTGTTAGGGTTAGGGTAGGGGTTAGGGTTAGGGTACGCGTTAGGGTTAGGGTAGTTATTAAACCTATCCCACTCTCTAGATACCCCTTAGCACGTAAAGGAATATTATTTGGGGGTCCAGCCATGGAGAAGAGTTTAGACACTAGGATAAGATAAGGAACACACCCATTATAAAGAAATCACATTAGGATTCTCTTTTTAAGCTGTTCCTTCAAACACTAGTGCTTAGGAAATCTATTGGAGGCAGAAGCAGTCAAGGGTAGCCTTGGGTTAGGGTTAGGCTTAGGGTTAGGCTTAGGGTACGGCTTAGGGTTCGGGTACGGCGTAGGGTATGGGTTAGGGTTAGGGTTAGTGTTAGTGTTAGGGTTAGGGCTCGGTTTAGGGTACGGGTTAGGATTAGGGTACGTGTTAGGGTTAGGGTAGGGGTTAGGGTTAGGGTACGCGTTAGGGTTAGGGTAGTTATTAAACCTATCCCACTCTCTAGATACCCCTTAGCACGTAAAGGAATATTATTTGGGGGTCCAGCCATGGAGAAGAGTTTAGACACTAGGATAAGATAAGGAACACATACATTATAAAGAAATCACATTAGGATTCTCTTTTTAAGCTGTTCCTTCAAACACTAGTGCTTAGGAAATCTATTGGAGGCAGAAGCAGTCAAGGGTAGCCTAGGGTTAGGGTTAGGCTTAGGGTTAGGCTTAGGGTACGGCTTAGGGTACTGGTTCGGGGAGGGGTTCGGGTACGGCGTAGGGTATGGGTTAGGGTTAGGGTTAGGGTTAGTGTTAGGGTTAGGGCTCGGTTTAGGGTACGGGTTAGAAATCACATTAGGATTCTGTTTTTAAGCTGTTCCTTAAAACACTAGTTCTTAGGAAATCTATTGGAGACCGAAGCACTCAAGGGTAGCCTAGGGTTAGGGCTAGGCTTAGGGTTAGGCTTAGGGTACGGCTTAGGGTACGGGTTCGGCGTAGGGTATGGGTTTGGGTTAGGGTTAGGGTTAGTGTTAGGGTTAGGGATCGGTTTAGGGTACGGGTTAGGATTAGGGTACGTGTTAGGGTTAGGGTAGGGGTTAGGGTTAGGGTACGCGTTAGGGTTAGGGTAGTTATTAAACCTATCCCACTCTCTAGATACCCCTTAGCACGTAAAGGAATATTATTTGGGGGTCCAGCCATGGAGAAGAGTTTAGACACTAGGATAAAATAAGGAACACATACATTATAAAGAAATCGCATTAGGATTCTCTTTTTAAGCTGTTCCTTCAAACACTAGTGCTTAGGAAATCTATTGGAGGCAGAAGCAGTCAAGGGTAGCCTAGGGTTAGGGTTAGGCTTAGGGTTAGGCTTAGGGTACGGCTTAGGGTAGGGGTTCGGGGAGGGGTTCGGGTACGGTGTAGGGTATGGGTTAGGGTTAGGGTTCGTGTTAGGGTTAGGGCTCGGTTTAGGGTACGGGTTAGGATTAGGGTACGTGTTAGGGTTAGGGTAGGGGTTAGGGTTAGGGTACGCATTAGGGTTAGGGTAGTTAGTAAACCTATCCCACTCTCTAGATACCCCTTAGCACGTAAAGGAATATTATTTGGGGGTGCAGCCATGGAGAAGAGTTTAGACACTAGGATAAGATAAGGAACACACCCATTATAAAGAAATCACATTAGGATTCTCTTTTTAAGCTGTTCCTTACAACACTAGTGCTTAGGAAATCTATTGGAGGCAGAAGCAGTCAAGGGTAGCCTAGGGTTAGGGTTAGGCTTAGGGTTAGGCTTAGGGTACGGCTTAGGGTACGGGTTTGGGGAGGGGTTCGGGTACGGCGTAGGGTATGGGTTAGGGTTAGGGTTAGGGTTAGTGTTAGGGTTAGGGCTCGGTTTAGGGTACGGGTTAGGATTAGGGTACGTGTTAGGGTTAGGGTAGGGGTTAGGGTTAGGGTACGCGTTAGGGTTAGGGTAGTTATTAAACCTATCCCACTCTCTAGATACCCCTTAGCACGTAAAGGAATATTATTTGGGGGTCCAGCCATGGAGAAGAGTTTAGACACTAGGATAAAATAAGGAACACATACATTATAAAGAAATCACATTAGGATTCTCTTTTTAAGTTGTTCCTTCAAACACTAGTGCTTAGGAAATCTATTGGAGGCAGAAGCAGTCAAGGGTAGCCTAGGGTTAGGGTTAGGCTTAGGGTTAGGCTTAGGGTACGGCTTAGGGTACGGGTTCGGGGAGGGGTTCGGGTACGGCGTAGGGTATGGGTTAGGGTTAGGGTTAGGGTTAGTGTTAGGGTTAGGGCTCGGTTTAGGGTACGGGTTAGGATTAGGGTACGTGTTAGGGTTAGGGTAGGTGTTAGGGTTAGGGTACGCGTTAGGGTTAGGGTAGTTATTAAACCTATCCCACTCTCTAGATACCCCTTAGCACGTAAAGGAATATTATTTGCGGGTCCAGCCATGGAAAAGAGTTTAGACACTAGGATAAAATAAGGAACACATACATTATAAAGAAATCACATTAGGATTCTCTTTTTAAGCTGTTCCTTAAAACACTAGTGCTTAGGAAATCTATTGGAGGCAGAAGCAGTCAAGGGTAGCCTAGGGTTAGGGTTAGGCTTAGGGTTAGGCTTAGGGTACGGCTTAGGGTTCGGGTACGGCGTAGGGTATGGGTTAGGGTTAGGGTTAGGGTTAGTGTTAGGGTTAGGGCTCGGTTTAGGGTACGGGTTAGGAGTAGGGTACGTGTTAGGGTTAGGGTAGGGGTTAGGGTTAGGGTACGCGTTAGGGTTAGGGTAGGTATTAAACCTATCCCACTCTCTAGATACCCCTTAGCACGTAAAGGAATATTATTTGGGGGTCCAGCCATGGAGAAGAGTTTAGACACTAGGATAAAATAAGGAACACATACATTATAAAGAAATCACATTAGGATTCTCTTTTTAAGCTGTTCCTTACAACACTAGTGCTTAGGAAATCTATTGGAGGCAGAAGCAGTCAAGGGTAGCCTAGGGTTAGGGTTAGGCTTAGGGTTAGGCTTAGGGTACGGCTTAGGGTACGGGTTTGGGGAGGGGTTCGGGTACGGCGTAGGGTATGGGTTAGGGTTAGGGTTAGGGTTAGTGTTAGGGTTAGGGCTCGGTTTAGGGTACGGGTTAGGATTAGGGTACGTGTTAGGGTTAGGGTAGGGGTTAGGGTTAGGGTACGCGTTAGGGTTAGGGTAGTTATTAAACCTATCCCACTCTCTAGATACCCCTTAGCACGTAAAGGAATATTATTTGGGGGTCCAGCCATGGAGAAGAGTTTAGACACTAGGATAAAATAAGGAACACATACATTATAAAGAAATCACATTAGGATTCTCTTTTTAAGCTGTTCCTTCAAACACTAGTGCTTAGGAAATCTATTGGAGGCAGAAGCAGTCAAGGGTAGCCTAGGGTTAGGGTTAGGCTTAGGGTTAGGCTTAGGGTACGGCTTAGGGTACGGGTTTGGGGAGGGGTTCGGGTACGGCGTAGGGTATGGGTTAGGGTTAGGGTTAGGGTTAGTGTTAGGGTTAGGGCTCGGTTTAGGGTACGGGTTAGGATTAGGGTACGTGTTAGGGTTAGGGTAGGGGTTAGGGTTAGGGTACGCGCTAGGGTTAGGGTAGTTATTAAACCTATCCCACTCTCTAGATACCCCTTAGCACGTAAAGGAATATTATTTGGGGGTCCAGCCATGGAGAAGAGTTTAGACACTAGGATAAAATAAGGAACACATACATTATAAAGAAATCACATTAGGATTCTCTTTTTAAGCTGTTCCTTCAAACACTAGTGCTTAGGAAATCTATTGGAGGCAGAAGCAGTCAAGGGTAGCCTAGGGTTAGGGTTAGGCTTAGGGTTAGGCTTAGGGTACGGCTTAGGGTACGGGTTCGGGGAGGGGTTCGGGTACGGCGTAGGGTATGGGTTAGGGTTAGGGTTAGGGTTAGTGTTAGGGTTAGGGCTCGGTTTAGGGTACGGGTTAGGATTAGGGTACGTGTTAGGGTTAGGGTAGGGGTTAGGGTTAGGGTACGCGTTAGGGTTAGGGTAGTTATTAAACCTATCCCACTCTCTAGATACCCCTTAGCACGTAAAGGAATATTATTTGGGGGTCCAGCCATGGAGAAGAGTTTAGACACTAGGATAAGATAAGGAACACACCCATTATAAAGAAATCACATTAGGATTCTCTTTTTAAGCTGTTCCTTCAAACACTAGTGCTTAGGAAATCTATTGGAGGCAGAAGCAGTCAAGGGTAGCCTTGGGTTAGGGTTAGGCTTAGGGTTAGGCTTAGGGTACGGCTTAGGGTTCGGGTACGGCGTAGGGTATGGGTTAGGGTTAGGGTTAGGGTTAGTGTTAGGGTTAGGGCTTGGTTTAGGGTACGGGTTAGGATTAGGGTACGTGTTAGGGTTAGGGTAGGTGTTAGGGTTAGGGTATGCGTTAGGGTTAGGGTAGTTATTAAACCTATCCCACTCTCTAGATACCTCTTAGCACGTAAAGGAATATTATTTGGGGGTCCAGCCATGGAGAAGAGTTTAGACACTAGGATAAGATAAGGAACACATACATTATAAAGAAATCATATTAGGATTCTCTTTTTAAGCTGTTCCTTCAAACACTAGTGCTTAGGAAATCTATTGGAGGCAGAAGCAGTCAAGGGTAGCCTAGGGTTAGGGTTAGGCTTAGGGTTAGGCTTAGGGTACGGCTTAGGGTACGGGTTCGGGGAGGGGTTCGGGTACGGCATAGGGTATGGGTTAGGGTTAGGGTTAGGGTTAGTGTTAGGGTTAGGGCTCGGTTTAGGGTTAGGGTTAGGGTTAGGGTTAGGGTTAGGGTTAGGGTTAGGGTTAGGGTTAGTGTTAGGGTTAGGGCTCGGTTTAGGGTACGGGTTAGGATTAGGGTACGTGTTAGGGTTAGGGTAGGTGTTAGGGTTAGGGTACGCGTTAGGGTTAGGGTAGTTATTAAACCTATCCCACTCTCTAGATACCCCTTAGCACGTAAAGGAATATTATTTGCGGGTCCAGCCATGGAAAAGAGTTTAGACACTAGGAAAAAATAAGGAACACATACATTATAAAGAAATCACATTAGGATTCTCTTTTTAAGCTGTTCCTTAAAACACTAGTGCTTAGGAAATCTATTGGAGGCAGAAGCAGTCAAGGGTAGCCTAGGGTTAGGGTTAGGCTTAGGGTCAGGCTTAGGGTACGGCTTAGGGTATGGGTTTGGGGAGGGGTTCGGGTACGGCGTAGGGTATTGGTTAGGGTTAGGGTTAGGGTTAGTGTTAGGGTTAGGGCTCGGTTTAGGGTACGGGTTAGGATTAGGGTACGTGTTAGGGTTAGGGTAGGGGTTAGGGTTAGGGTACGCGTTAGGGTTAGGGTAGTTATTAAACCTATCCCACTCTCTAGATACCCCTTAGCACGTAAAGGAATATTATTTGGGGGTCCAGCCATGGAGAAGAGTTTAGACACTAGGATAAGATAAGGAACACACCCATTATAAAGAAATCACATTAGGATTCTCTTTTTAAGCTGTTCCTTCAAACACTAGTGCTTAGGAAATCTATTGGAGGCAGAAGCAGTCAAGGGTAGCCTAGGGTTAGGGTTAGGCTTAGGGTTAGGCTTAGGGTACGGCTTAGGGTACGGGTTCGGGGAGGGGTTCGGGTACGGCGTAGGGTATGGGTTAGGGTTAGGGTTAGGGTTAGTGTTAGGGTTAGGGCTCGGTTTAGGGTACGGGTTAGGATTAGGGTACGTGTTAGGGTTAGGGTAGGTGTTAGGGTTAGGGTACGCGTTAGGGTTAGGGTAGTTATTAAACCTATCCCACTCTCTAGATACCCCTTAGCACGAAAAGGAATATTATTTGGGGGTCCAGCCATGGAGAAGAGTTTAGACACTAGGATAAGATAAGGAACACACCCATTATAAAGAAATCACATTTGGATTCTCTTTTTAAGCTGTTTCTTCAAACACTAGTGCTTAGGAAATCTATTGGAGGCAGAAGCAGTCAAGGGTAGCCTAGGGTTAGGGTTAGGCTTAGGGTTAGGCTTAGGGTACGGCTTAGGGTTCGGGTACGGCGTAGGGTATGGGTTAGGGTTAGGGTTAGGGTTAGTGTTAGGGTTAGGGCTCGGTTTAGGGTACGGGTTAGGATTAGGGTACGTGTTAGGGTTAGGGTAGGTGTTAGGGTTAGGGTATGCGTTAGGGTTAGGGTAGTTATTAAACCTATCCCACTCTCTAGATACCTCTTAGCACGTAAAGGAATATTATTTGGGGGTCCAGCCATGGAGAAGAGTTTAGACACTAGGATAAGATAAGGAACACATACATTATAAAGAAATCATATTAGGATTCTCTTTTTAAGCTGTTCCTTCAAACACTAGTGCTTAGGAAATCTATTGGAGGCAGAAGCAGTCAAGGGTAGCCTAGGGTTAGGGTTAGGCTTAGGGTTAGGCTTAGGGTACGGCTTAGGGTACGGGTTCGGGGAGGGGTTCGGGTACGGCATAGGGTATGGGTTAGGGTTAGGGTTAGGGTTAGTGTTAGGGTTAGGGCTCGGTTTAGGGTTAGGGTTAGGGTTAGGGTTAGGGTTAGGGTTAGGGTTAGGGTTAGGGTTAGTGTTAGGGTTAGGGCTCGGTTTAGGGTACGGGTTAGGATTAGGGTACGTGTTAGGGTTAGGGTAGGTGTTAGGGTTAGGGTACGCGTTAGGGTTAGGGTAGTTATTAAACCTATCCCACTCTCTAGATACCCCTTAGCACGTAAAGGAATATTATTTGCGGGTCCAGCCATGGAAAAGAGTTTAGACACTAGGAAAAAATAAGGAACACATACATTATAAAGAAATCACATTAGGATTCTCTTTTTAAGCTGTTCCTTAAAACACTAGTGCTTAGGAAATCTATTGGAGGCAGAAGCAGTCAAGGGTAGCCTAGGGTTAGGGTTAGGCTTAGGGTCAGGCTTAGGGTACGGCTTAGGGTATGGGTTTGGGGAGGGGTTCGGGTACGGCGTAGGGTATTGGTTAGGGTTAGGGTTAGGGTTAGTGTTAGGGTTAGGGCTCGGTTTAGGGTACGGGTTAGGATTAGGGTACGTGTTAGGGTTAGGGTAGGGGTTAGGGTTAGGGTACGCGTTAGGGTTAGGGTAGTTATTAAACCTATCCCACTCTCTAGATACCCCTTAGCACGTAAAGGAATATTATTTGGGGGTCCAGCCATGGAGAAGAGTTTAGACACTAGGATAAGATAAGGAACACACCCATTATAAAGAAATCACATTAGGATTCTCTTTTTAAGCTGTTCCTTCAAACACTAGTGCTTAGGAAATCTATTGGAGGCAGAAGCAGTCAAGGGTAGCCTAGGGTTAGGGTTAGGCTTAGGGTTAGGCTTAGGGTACGGCTTAGGGTACGGGTTCGGGGAGGGGTTCGGGTACGGCGTAGGGTATGGGTTAGGGTTAGGGTTAGGGTTAGTGTTAGGGTTAGGGCTCGGTTTAGGGTACGGGTTAGGATTAGGGTACGTGTTAGGGTTAGGGTAGGTGTTAGGGTTAGGGTACGCGTTAGGGTTAGGGTAGTTATTAAACCTATCCCACTCTCTAGATACCCCTTAGCACGAAAAGGAATATTATTTGGGGGTCCAGCCATGGAGAAGAGTTTAGACACTAGGATAAGATAAGGAACACACCCATTATAAAGAAATCACATTTGGATTCTCTTTTTAAGCTGTTTCTTCAAACACTAGTGCTTAGGAAATCTATTGGAGGCAGAAGCAGTCAAGGGTAGCCTAGGGTTAGGGTTAGGCTTAGGGTTAGGCTTAGGGTACGGCTTAGGGTTCGGGTACGGCGTAGGGTATGGGTTAGGGTTAGGGTTAGGGTTAGTGTTAGGGTTAGGGCTCGGTTTAGGGTACGGGTTAGGATTAGGGTACGTGTTAGGGTTAGGGTAGGTGTTAGGGTTAGGGTACGCGTTAGGGTTAGGGTAGTTATTAAACCTATCCCACTCTCTAGATACCCCTTAGCACAAAAAGGAATATTATTTGGGGGTACAGCCATGGAGAAGAGTTTAGACACTAGGATAAGATAAGGAACACATACATTATAAAGAAATCACATTAGGATTCTCTTTTTAAGCTGTTCCTTCAAACACTAGTGCTTAGGAAATCTATTGGAGGCAGAAGCAGTCAAGGGTAGCCTAGGGTTAGGGTTAGGCTTAGGGTTAGGCTTAGAGTACGGCTTAGGGTACGGGTTCGGGGAGGGGTTCGGGTACGGCATAGGGTATGGGTTAGGGTTAGGGTTAGGGTTAGTGTTAGGGTTAGGGCTCGGTTTAGGGTACGGGTTAGGATTAGGGTACGTGTTAGGGTTAGGGTAGGGGTTAGGGTTAGGGTACGCGTTAGGGTTAGGGTAGGTATTAAACCTATCCCACTCTCTAGATACCCCTTAGCACGTAAAGGAATATTATTTGGGGGTCCAGCCATGGAGAAGAGTTTAGACACTAGGATAAAATAAGGAACACATACATTATAAAGAAATCACATTAGGATTCTCTTTTTAAGCTGTTCCTTACAACACTAGTGCTTAGGAAATCTATTGGAGGCAGAAGCAGTCAAGGGTAGCCTAGGGTTAGGGTTAGGCTTAGGGTTAGGCTTAGGGTACGGCTTAGGGTACGGGTTTGGGGAGGGGTTCGGGTACGGCGTAGGGTATGGGTTAGGGTTAGGGTTAGGGTTAGTGTTAGGGTTAGGGCTCGGTTTAGGGTACGGGTTAGGATTAGGGTACGTGTTAGGGTTAGGGTAGGGGTTAGGGTTAGGGTACGCGTTAGGGTTAGGGTAGTTATTAAACCTATCCCACTCTCTAGATACCCCTTAGCACGTAAAGGAATATTATTTGGGGGTCCAGCCATGGAGAAGAGTTTAGACACTAGGATAAAATAAGGAACACATACATTATAAAGAAATCACATTAGGATTCTCTTTTTAAGCTGTTCCTTCAAACACTAGTGCTTAGGAAATCTATTGGAGGCAGAAGCAGTCAAGGGTAGCCTAGGGTTAGGGTTAGGCTTAGGGTTAGGCGTAGGGTACGGCTTAGGGTACGGGTTCGGGGAGGGGTTCGGGTACGGCGTAGGGTATGGGTTAGGGTTAGGGTTAGGGTTAGTGTTAGGGTTAGGGCTCGGTTTAGGGTACGGGTTAGGATTAGGGTACGTGTTAGGGTTAGGGTAGGGGTTAGGGTTAGGGTACGCGTTAGGGTTAGGGTAGTTATTAAACCTATCCCACTCTCTAGATACCCCTTAGCACGTAAAGGAATATTATTTGGGGGTCCAGCCATGGAGAAGAGTTTAGACACTAGGATAAAATAAGGAACACATACATTATAAAGAAATCACATTAGGATTCTCTTTTTAAGCTGTTCCTTCAAACACTAGTGCTTAAGAAATCTATTGGAGGCAGAAGCAGTCAAGGGTAGCCTAGGGTTAGGGTTAGGCTTAGGGTTAGGCTTAGGGTACGGCTTAGGGTAGGGGTTCGGGGAGGGGTTCGGGTACGGCGTAGGGTATGGGTTAGGGTTAGGGTTAGGGTTAGTGTTAGGGTTAGGGCTCGGTTTAGGGTACAGGTTAGGATTAGGGTACGTGTTAGGGTTAGGGTAGGGGTTAGGGTTAGGGTACGCGTTAGGGTTAGGGTAGTTATTAAACCTATCCCACTCTCTAGATACCCCTTAGCACGTAAAGGAATATTATTTGGGGGTCCAGCCATGGAGAAGAGTTTAGACACTAGGATAAGATAAGGAACACACCCATTATAAAGAAATCACATTAGGATTCTCTTTTTAAGCTGTTCCTTCAAACACTAGTGCTTAGGAAATCTATTGGAGGCAGAAGCAGTCAAGGGTAGCCTTGGGTTAGGGTTAGGCTTAGGGTTAGGCTTAGGGTACGGCTTAGGGTTCGGGTACGGCGTAGGGTATGGGTTAGGGTTAGGGTTAGTGTTAGTGTTAGGGTTAGGGCTCGGTTTAGGGTACGGGTTAGGATTAGGGTACGTGTTAGGGTTAGGGTAGGTGTTAGGGTTAGGGTACGCGTTAGGGTTAGGGTAGTTATTAAACCTATCCCACTCTCTAGATACCCCTTAGCACGTAAAGGAATATTATTTGGGGGTCCAGCCATGGAGAAGAGTTTAGACACTAGGATAAGATAAGGAACACATACATTATAAAGAAATCACATTAGGATTCTCTTTTTAAGCTGTTCCTTCAAACACTAGTGCTTAGGAAATCTATTGGAGGCAGAAGCAGTCAAGGGTAGCCTAGGGTTAGGGTTAGGCTTAGGGTTAGGCTTAGGGTACGGCTTAGGGTACTGGTTCGGGGAGGGGTTCGGGTACGGCGTAGGGTATGGGTTAGGGTTAGGGTTAGGGTTAGTGTTAGGGTTAGGGCTCGGTTTAGGGTACGGGTTAGAAATCACATTAGGATTCTGTTTTTAAGCTGTTCCTTAAAACACTAGTTCTTAGGAAATCTATTGGAGACCGAAGCACTCAAGGGTAGCCTAGGGTTAGGGCTAGGCTTAGGGTTAGGCTTAGGGTACGGCTTAGGGTACGGGTTCGGCGTAGGGTATGGGTTTGGGTTAGGGTTAGGGTTAGTGTTAGGGTTAGGGATCGGTTTAGGGTACGGGTTAGGATTAGGGTACGTGTTAGGGTTAGGGTAGGGGTTAGGGTTAGGGTACGCGTTAGGGTTAGGGTAGTTATTAAACCTATCCCACTCTCTAGATACCCCTTAGCACGTAAAGGAATATTATTTGGGGGTCCAGCCATGGAGAAGAGTTTAGACACTAGGATAAAATAAGGAACACATACATTATAAAGAAATCGCATTAGGATTCTCTTTTTAAGCTGTTCCTTCAAACACTAGTGCTTAGGAAATCTATTGGAGGCAGAAGCAGTCAAGGGTAGCCTAGGGTTAGGGTTAGGCTTAGGGTTAGGCTTAGGGTACGGCTTAGGGTAGGGGTTCGGGGAGGGGTTCGGGTACGGTGTAGGGTATGGGTTAGGGTTAGGGTTCGTGTTAGGGTTAGGGCTCGGTTTAGGGTACGGGTTAGGATTAGGGTACGTGTTAGGGTTAGGGTAGGGGTTAGGGTTAGGGTACGCATTAGGGTTAGGGTAGTTAGTAAACCTATCCCACTCTCTAGATACCCCTTAGCACGTAAAGGAATATTATTTGGGGGTGCAGCCATGGAGAAGAGTTTAGACACTAGGATAAGATAAGGAACACACCCATTATAAAGAAATCACATTAGGATTCTCTTTTTAAGCTGTTCCTTACAACACTAGTGCTTAGGAAATCTATTGGAGGCAGAAGCAGTCAAGGGTAGCCTAGGGTTAGGGTTAGGCTTAGGGTTAGGCTTAGGGTACGGCTTAGGGTACGGGTTTGGGGAGGGGTTCGGGTACGGCGTAGGGTATGGGTTAGGGTTAGGGTTAGGGTTAGTGTTAGGGTTAGGGCTCGGTTTAGGGTACGGGTTAGGATTAGGGTACGTGTTAGGGTTAGGGTAGGGGTTAGGGTTAGGGTACGCGTTAGGGTTAGGGTAGTTATTAAACCTATCCCACTCTCTAGATACCCCTTAGCACGTAAAGGAATATTATTTGGGGGTCCAGCCATGGAGAAGAGTTTAGACACTAGGATAAAATAAGGAACACATACATTATAAAGAAATCACACTAGGATTCTCTTTTTAAGTTGTTCCTTCAAACACTAGTGCTTAGGAAATCTATTGGAGGCAGAAGCAGTCAAGGGTAGCCTAGGGTTAGGGTTAGGCTTAGGGTTAGGCTTAGGGTACGGCTTAGGGTACGGGTTCGGGGAGGGGTTCGGGTACGGCGTAGGGTATGGGTTAGGGTTAGGGTTAGGGTTAGTGTTAGGGTTAGGGCTCGGTTTAGGGTACGGGTTAGGATTAGGGTACGTGTTAGGGTTAGGGTAGGTGTTAGGGTTAGGGTACGCGTTAGGGTTAGGGTAGTTATTAAACCTATCCCACTCTCTAGATACCCCTTAGCACGTAAAGGAATATTATTTGCGGGTCCAGCCATGGAAAAGAGTTTAGACACTAGGATAAAATAAGGAACACATACATTATAAAGAAATCACATTAGGATTCTCTTTTTAAGCTGTTCCTTAAAACACTAGTGCTTAGGAAATCTATTGGAGGCAGAAGCAGTCAAGGGTAGCCTAGGGTTAGGGTTAGGCTTAGGGTTAGGCTTAGGGTACGGCTTAGGGTTCGGGTACGGTGTAGGGTATGGGTTAGGGTTAGGGTTAGGGTTAGTGTTAGGGTTAGGGCTCGGTTTAGGGTACGGGTTAGGAGTAGGGTACGTGTTAGGGTTAGGGTAGGGGTTAGGGTTAGGGTACGCGTTAGGGTTAGGGTAGGTATTAAACCTATCCCACTCTCTAGATACCCCTTAGCACGTAAAGGAATATTATTTGGGGGTCCAGCCATGGAGAAGAGTTTAGACACTAGGATAAAATAAGGAACACATACATTATAAAGAAATCACATTAGGATTCTCTTTTTAAGCTGTTCCTTACAACACTAGTGCTTAGGAAATCTATTGGAGGCAGAAGCAGTCAAGGGTAGCCTAGGGTTAGGGTTAGGCTTAGGGTTAGGCTTAGGGTACGGCTTAGGGTAGGGGTTTGGGGAGGGGTTCGGGTACGGCGTAGGGTATGGGTTAGGGTTAGGGTTAGGGTTAGTGTTAGGGTTAGGGCTCGGTTTAGGGTACGGGTTAGGATTAGGGTACGTGTTAGGGTTAGGGTAGGGGTTAGGGTTAGGGTACGCGTTAGGGTTAGGGTAGTTATTAAACCTATCCCACTCTCTAGATACCCCTTAGCACGTAAAGGAATATTATTTGGGGGTCCAGCCATGGAGAAGAGTTTAGACACTAGGATAAAATAAGGAACACATACATTATAAAGAAATCACATTAGGATTCTCTTTTTAAGCTGTTCCTTCAAACACTAGTGCTTAGGAAATCTATTGGAGGCAGAAGCAGTCAAGGGTAGCCTAGGGTTAGGGTTAGGCTTAGGGTTAGGCTTAGGGTACGGCTTAGGGTACGGGTTTGGGGAGGGGTTCGGGTACGGCGTAGGGTATGGGTTAGGGTTAGGGTTAGGGTTAGTGTTAGGGTTAGGGCTCGGTTTAGGGTACGGGTTAGGATTAGGGTACGTGTTAGGGTTAGGGTAGGGGTTAGGGTTAGGGTACGCGCTAGGGTTAGGGTAGTTATTAAACCTATCCCACTCTCTAGATACCCCTTAGCACGTAAAGGAATATTATTTGGGGGTCCAGCCATGGAGAAGAGTTTAGACACTAGGATAAAATAAGGAACACATACATTATAAAGAAATCACATTAGGATTCTCTTTTTAAGCTGTTCCTTCAAACACTAGTGCTTAGGAAATCTATTGGAGGCAGAAGCAGTCAAGGGTAGCCTAGGGTTAGGGTTAGGCTTAGGGTTAGGCTTAGGGTACGGCTTAGGGTAGGGGTTCGGGGAGGGGTTTGGGTACGGCGTAGGGTATGGGTTAGGGTTAGGGTTAGGGTTAGTGTTAGGGTTAGGGCTCGGTTTAGGGTACGGGTTAGGATTAGGGTACGTGTTAGGGTTAGGGTAGGGGTTAGGGTTAGGGTACGCGTTAGGGTTAGGGTAGTTATTAAACCTATCCCACTCTCTAGATACCCCTTAGCACGTAAAGGAATATTATTTGGGGGTCCAGCCATGGAGAAGAGTTTAGACACTAGGATAAGATAAGGAACACACCCATTATAAAGAAATCACATTAGGATTCTCTTTTTAAGCTGTTCCTTCAAACACTAGTGCTTAGGAAATCTATTGGAGGCAGAAGCAGTCAAGGGTAGCCTTGGGTTAGGGTTAGGCTTAGGGTTAGGCTTAGGGTACGGCTTAGGGTTCGGGTACGGCGTAGGGTATGGGTTAGGGTTAGGGTTAGGGTTAGTGTTAGGGTTAGGGCTCGGTTTAGGGTACGGGTTAGGATTAGGGTACGTGTTAGGGTTAGGGTAGGTGTTAGGGTTAGGGTATGCGTTAGGGTTAGGGTAGTTATTAAACCTATCCCACTCTCTAGATACCTCTTAGCACGTAAAGGAATATTATTTGGGGGTCCAGCCATGGAGAAGAGTTTAGACACTAGGATAAGATAAGGAACACATACATTATAAAGAAATCACATTAGGATTCTCTTTTTAAGCTGTTCCTTCAAACACTAGTGCTTAGGAAATCTATTGGAGGCAGAAGCAGTCAAGGGTAGCCTAGGGTTAGGGTTAGGCTTAGGGTTAGGCTTAGGGTACGGCTTAGGGTACGGGTTCGGGGAGGGGTTCGGGTACGGCATAGGGTATGGGTTAGGGTTAGGGTTAGGGTTAGTGTTAGGGTTAGGGCTCGGTTTAGGGTTAGGGTTAGGGTTAGGGTTAGGGTTAGGGTTAGGGTTAGGGTTAGGGTTAGGGTTAGAGTTAGGGTTAGGGCTCGGTTTAGGGTACGGGTTAGGATTAGGGTACGTGTTAGGGTTAGGGTAGGTGTTAGGGTTAGGGTACGCGTTAGGGTTAGGGTAGTTATTAAACCTATCCCACTCTCTAGATACCCCTTAGCACGTAAAGGAATATTATTTGCGGGTCCAGCCATGGAAAAGAGTTTAGACACTAGGATAAAATAAGGAACACATACATTATAAAGAAATCACATTAGGATTCTCTTTTTAAGCTGTTCCTTAAAACACTAGTGCTTAGGAAATCTATTGGAGGCAGAAGCAGTCAAGGGTAGCCTAGGGTTAGGGTTAGGCTTAGGGTTAGGCTTAGGGTACGGCTTAGGGTATGGGTTTGGGGAGGGGTTCGGGTACGGCGTAGGGTATTGGTTAGGGTTAGGGTTAGGGTTAGTGTTAGGGTTAGGGCTCGGTTTAGGGTACGGGTTAGGATTAGGGTACGTGTTAGGGTTAGGGTAGGGGTTAGGGTTAGGGTACGCGTTAGGGTTAGGGTAGTTATTAAACCTATCCCACTCTCTAGATACCCCTTAGCACGTAAAGGAATATTATTTGGGGGTCCAGCCATGGAGAAGAGTTTAGACACTAGGATAAGATAAGGAACACATACATTATAAAGAAATCACATTAGGATTCTCTTTTTAAGCTGTTCCTTCAAACACTAGTGCTTAGGAAATCTATTGGAGGCAGAAGCAGTCAAGGGTAGCCTAGGGTTAGGGTTAGGCTTAGGGTTAGGCTTAGGGTACGGCTTAGGGTACGGGTTCGGGGAGGGGTTCGGGTACGGCATAGGGTATGGGTTAGGGTTAGGGTTAGGGTTAGTGTTAGGGTTAGGGCTCGGTTTAGGGTACGGGTTAGGATTAGGGTACGTGTTAGGGTTAGGGTAGGGGTTAGGGTTAGGGTACGCGTTAGGGTTAGGGTAGGTATTAAACCTATCCCACTCTCTAGATACCCCTTAGCACGTAAAGGAATATTATTTGGGGGTCCAGCCATGGAGAAGAGTTTAGACACTAGGATAAAATAAGGAACACATACATTATAAAGAAATCACATTAGGATTCTCTTTTTAAGCTGTTCCTTACAACACTAGTGCTTAGGAAATCTATTGGAGGCAGAAGCAGTCAAGGGTAGCCTAGGGTTAGGGTTAGGCTTAGGGTTAGGCTTAGGGTACGGCTTAGGGTACGGGTTTGGGGAGGGGTTCGGGTACGGCGTAGGGTATGGGTTAGGGTTAGGGTTAGGGTTAGTGTTAGGGTTAGGGCTCGGTTTAGGGTACGGGTTAGGATTAGGGTACGTGTTAGGGTTAGGGTAGGGGTTAGGGTTAGGGTACGCGTTAGGGTTAGGGTAGTTATTAAACCTATCCCACTCTCTAGATACCCCTTAGCACGTAAAGGAATATTATTTGGGGGTCCAGCCATGGAGAAGAGTTTAGACACTAGGATAAAATAAGGAACACATACATTATAAAGAAATCACATTAGGATTCTCTTTTTAAGCTGTTCCTTCAAACACTAGTGCTTAGGAAATCTATTGGAGGCAGAAGCAGTCAAGGGTAGCCTAGGGTTAGGGTTAGGCTTAGGGTTAGGCGTAGGGTACGGCTTAGGGTACGGGTTCGGGGAGGGGTTCGGGTACGGCGTAGGGTATGGGTTAGGGTTAGGGTTAGGGTTAGTGTTAGGGTTAGGGCTCGGTTTAGGGTACGGGTTAGGATTAGGGTACGTGTTAGGGTTAGGGTAGGGGTTAGGGTTAGGGTACGCGTTAGGGTTAGGGTAGTTATTAAACCTATCCCACTCTCTAGATACCCCTTAGCACGTAAAGGAATATTATTTGGGGGTCCAGCCATGGAGAAGAGTTTAGACGCTAGGATAAAATAAGGAACACATACATTATAAAGAAATCACATTAGGATTCTCTTTTTAAGCTGTTCCTTCAAACACTAGTGCTTAAGAAATCTATTGGAGGCAGAAGCAGTCAAGGGTAGCCTAGGGTTAGGGTTAGGCTTAGGGTTAGGCTTAGGGTACGGCTTAGGGTAGGGGTTCGGGGAGGGGTTCGGGTACGGCGTAGGGTATGGGTTAGGGTTAGGGTTAGGGTTAGTGTTAGGGTTAGGGCTCGGTTTAGGGTACGGGTTAGGATTAGGGTACGTGTTAGGGTTAGGGTAGGGGTTAGGGTTAGGGTACGCGTTAGGGTTAGGGTAGTTATTAAACCTATCCCACTCTCTAGATACCCCTTAGCACGTAAAGGAATATTATTTGGGGGTCCAGCCATGGAGAAGAGTTTAGACACTAGGATAAGATAAGGAACACACCCATTATAAAGAAATCACATTAGGATTCTCTTTTTAAGCTGTTCCTTCAAACACTAGTGCTTAGGAAATCTATTGGAGGCAGAAGCAGTCAAGGGTAGCCTTGGGTTAGGGTTAGGCTTAGGGTTAGGCTTAGGGTACGGCTTAGGGTTCGGGTACGGCGTAGGGTATGGGTTAGGGTTAGGGTTAGTGTTAGTGTTAGGGTTAGGGCTCGGTTTAGGGTACGGGTTAGGATTAGGGTACGTGTTAGGGTTAGGGTAGGGGTTAGGGTTAGGGTACGCGTTAGGGTTAGGGTAGTTATTAAACCTATCCCACTCTCTAGATACCCCTTAGCACGTAAAGGAATATTATTTGGGGGTCCAGCCATGGAGAAGAGTTTAGACACTAGGATAAGATAAGGAACACATACATTATAAAGAAATCACATTAGGATTCTCTTTTTAAGCTGTTCCTTCAAACACTAGTGCTTAGGAAATCTATTGGAGGCAGAAGCAGTCAAGGGTAGCCTAGGGTTAGGGTTAGGCTTAGGGTTAGGCTTAGGGTACGGCTTAGGGTACTGGTTCGGGGAGGGGTTCGGGTACGGCGTAGGGTATGGGTTAGGGTTAGGGTTAGGGTTAGTGTTAGGGTTAGGGCTCGGTTTAGGGTACGGGTTAGAAATCACATTAGGATTCTGTTTTTAAGCTGTTCCTTAAAACACTAGTTCTTAGGAAATCTATTGGAGACCGAAGCACTCAAGGGTAGCCTAGGGTTAGGGCTAGGCTTAGGGTTAGGCTTAGGGTACGGCTTAGGGTACGGGTTCGGCGTAGGGTATGGGTTTGGGTTAGGGTTAGGGTTAGTGTTAGGGTTAGGGATCGGTTTAGGGTACGGGTTAGGATTAGGGTACGTGTTAGGGTTAGGGTAGGGGTTAGGGTTAGGGTACGCGTTAGGGTTAGGGTAGTTATTAAACCTATCCCACTCTCTAGATACCCCTTAGCACGTAAAGGAATATTATTTGGGGGTCCAGCCATGGAGAAGAGTTTAGACACTAGGATAAAATAAGGAACACATACATTATAAAGAAATCGCATTAGGATTCTCTTTTTAAGCTGTTCCTTCAAACACTAGTGCTTAGGAAATCTATTGGAGGCAGAAGCAGTCAAGGGTAGCCTAGGGTTAGGGTTAGGCTTAGGGTTAGGCTTAGGGTACGGCTTAGGGTAGGGGTTCGGGGAGGGGTTCGGGTACGGTGTAGGGTATGGGTTAGGGTTAGGGTTCGTGTTAGGGTTAGGGCTCGGTTTAGGGTACGGGTTAGGATTAGGGTACGTGTTAGGGTTAGGGTAGGGGTTAGGGTTAGGGTACGCATTAGGGTTAGGGTAGTTAGTAAACCTATCCCACTCTCTAGATACCCCTTAGCACGTAAAGGAATATTATTTGGGGGTGCAGCCATGGAGAAGAGTTTAGACACTAGGATAAGATAAGGAACACACCCATTATAAAGAAATCACATTAGGATTCTCTTTTTAAGCTGTTCCTTACAACACTAGTGCTTAGGAAATCTATTGGAGGCAGAAGCAGTCAAGGGTAGCCTAGGGTTAGGGTTAGGCTTAGGGTTAGGCTTAGGGTACGGCTTAGGGTACGGGTTTGGGGAGGGGTTCGGGTACGGCGTAGGGTATGGGTTAGGGTTAGGGTTAGGGTTAGTGTTAGGGTTAGGGCTCGGTTTAGGGTACGGGTTAGGATTAGGGTACGTGTTAGGGTTAGGGTAGGGGTTAGGGTTAGGGTACGCGTTAGGGTTAGGGTAGTTATTAAACCTATCCCACTCTCTAGATACCCCTTAGCACGTAAAGGAATATTATTTGGGGGTCCAGCCATGGAGAAGAGTTTAGACACTAGGATAAAATAAGGAACACATACATTATAAAGAAATCACATTAGGATTCTCTTTTTAAGTTGTTCCTTCAAACACTAGTGCTTAGGAAATCTATTGGAGGCAGAAGCAGTCAAGGGTAGCCTAGGGTTAGGGTTAGGCTTAGGGTTAGGCTTAGGGTACGGCTTAGGGTACGGGTTCGGGGAGGGGTTCGGGTACGGCGTAGGGTATGGGTTAGGGTTAGGGTTAGGGTTAGTGTTAGGGTTAGGGCTCGGTTTAGGGTACGGGTTAGGATTAGGGTACGTGTTAGGGTTAGGGTAGGTGTTAGGGTTAGGGTACGCGTTAGGGTTAGGGTAGTTATTAAACCTATCCCACTCTCTAGATACCCCTTAGCACGTAAAGGAATATTATTTGCGGGTCCAGCCATGGAAAAGAGTTTAGACACTAGGATAAAATAAGGAACACATACATTATAAAGAAATCACATTAGGATTCTCTTTTTAAGCTGTTCCTTAAAACACTAGTGCTTAGGAAATCTATTGGAGGCAGAAGCAGTCAAGGGTAGCCTAGGGTTAGGGTTAGGCTTAGGGTTAGGCTTAGGGTACGGCTTAGGGTTCGGGTACGGCGTAGGGTATGGGTTAGGGTTAGGGTTAGGGTTAGTGTTAGGGTTAGGGCTCGGTTTAGGGTACGGGTTAGGAGTAGGGTACGTGTTAGGGTTAGGGTAGGGGTTAGGGTTAGGGTACGCGTTAGGGTTAGGGTAGGTATTAAACCTATCCCACTCTCTAGATACCCCTTAGCACGTAAAGGAATATTATTTGGGGGTCCAGCCATGGAGAAGAGTTTAGACACTAGGATAAAATAAGGAACACATACATTATAAAGAAATCACATTAGGATTCTCTTTTTAAGCTGTTCCTTACAACACTAGTGCTTAGGAAATCTATTGGAGGCAGAAGCAGTCAAGGGTAGCCTAGGGTTAGGGTTAGGCTTAGGGTTAGGCTTAGGGTACGGCTTAGGGTAGGGGTTTGGGGAGGGGTTCGGGTACGGCGTAGGGTATGGGTTAGGGTTAGGGTTAGGGTTAGTGTTAGGGTTAGGGCTCGGTTTAGGGTACGGGTTAGGATTAGGGTACGTGTTAGGGTTAGGGTAGGGGTTAGGGTTAGGGTACGCGTTAGGGTTAGGGTAGTTATTAAACCTATCCCACTCTCTAGATACCCCTTAGCACGTAAAGGAATATTATTTGGGGGTCCAGCCATGGAGAAGAGTTTAGACACTAGGATAAAATAAGGAACACATACATTATAAAGAAATCACATTAGGATTCTCTTTTTAAGCTGTTCCTTCAAACACTAGTGCTTAGGAAATCTATTGGAGGCAGAAGCAGTCAAGGGTAGCCTAGGGTTAGGGTTAGGCTTAGGGTTAGGCTTAGGGTACGGCTTAGGGTACGGGTTTGGGGAGGGGTTCGGGTACGGCGTAGGGTATGGGTTAGGGTTAGGGTTAGGGTTAGTGTTAGGGTTAGGGCTCGGTTTAGGGTACGGGTTAGGATTAGGGTACGTGTTAGGGTTAGGGTAGGGGTTAGGGTTAGGGTACGCGCTAGGGTTAGGGTAGTTATTAAACCTATCCCACTCTCTAGATACACCTTAGCACGTAAAGGAATATTATTTGGGGGTCCAGCCATGGAGAAGAGTTTAGACACTAGGATAAAATAAGGAACACATACATTATAAAGAAATCACATTAGGATTCTCTTTTTAAGCTGTTCCTTCAAACACTAGTGCTTAGGAAATCTATTGGAGGCAGAAGCAGTCAAGGGTAGCCTAGGGTTAGGGTTAGGCTTAGGGTTAGGCTTAGGGTACGGCTTAGGGTAGGGGTTCGGGGAGGGGTTTGGGTACGGCGTAGGGTATGGGTTAGGGTTAGGGTTAGGGTTAGTGTTAGGGTTAGGGCTCGGTTTAGGGTACGGGTTAGGATTAGGGTACGTGTTAGGGTTAGGGTAGGGGTTAGGGTTAGGGTACGCGTTAGGGTTAGGGTAGTTATTAAACCTATCCCACTCTCTAGATACCCCTTAGCACGTAAAGGAATATTATTTGGGGGTCCAGCCATGGAGAAGAGTTTAGACACTAGGATAAGATAAGGAACACACCCATTATAAAGAAATCACATTAGGATTCTCTTTTTAAGCTGTTCCTTCAAACACTAGTGCTTAGGAAATCTATTGGAGGCAGAAGCAGTCAAGGGTAGCCTTGGGTTAGGGTTAGGCTTAGGGTTAGGCTTAGGGTACGGCTTAGGGTTCGGGTACGGCGTAGGGTATGGGTTAGGGTTAGGGTTAGGGTTAGTGTTAGGGTTAGGGCTCGGTTTAGGGTACGGGTTAGGATTAGGGTACGTGTTAGGGTTAGGGTAGGTGTTAGGGTTAGGGTATGCGTTAGGGTTAGGGTAGTTATTAAACCTATCCCACTCTCTAGATACCTCTTAGCACGTAAAGGAATATTATTTGGGGGTCCAGCCATGGAGAAGAGTTTAGACACTAGGATAAGATAAGGAACACATACATTATAAAGAAATCACATTAGGATTCTCTTTTTAAGCTGTTCCTTCAAACACTAGTGCTTAGGAAATCTATTGGAGGCAGAAGCAGTCAAGGGTAGCCTAGGGTTAGGGTTAGGCTTAGGGTTAGGCTTAGGGTACGGCTTAGGGTACGGGTTCGGGGAGGGGTTCGGGTACGGCATAGGGTATGGGTTAGGGTTAGGGTTAGGGTTAGTGTTAGGGTTAGGGCTCGGTTTAGGGTTAGGGTTAGGGTTAGGGTTAGGGTTAGGGTTAGGGTTAGGGTTAGGGTTAGGGTTAGAGTTAGGGTTAGGGCTCGGTTTAGGGTACGGGTTAGGATTAGGGTACGTGTTAGGGTTAGGGTAGGTGTTAGGGTTAGGGTACGCGTTAGGGTTAGGGTAGTTATTAAACCTATCCCACTCTCTAGATACCCCTTAGCACGTAAAGGAATATTATTTGCGGGTCCAGCCATGGAAAAGAGTTTAGACACTAGGATAAAATAAGGAACACATACATTATAAAGAAATCACATTAGGATTCTCTTTTTAAGCTGTTCCTTAAAACACTAGTGCTTAGGAAATCTATTGGAGGCAGAAGCAGTCAAGGGTAGCCTAGGGTTAGGGTTAGGCTTAGGGTTAGGCTTAGGGTACGGCTTAGGGTATGGGTTTGGGGAGGGGTTCGGGTACGGCGTAGGGTATTGGTTAGGGTTAGGGTTAGGGTTAGTGTTAGGGTTAGGGCTCGGTTTAGGGTACGGGTTAGGATTAGGGTACGTGTTAGGGTTAGGGTAGGGGTTAGGGTTAGGGTACGCGTTAGGGTTAGGGTAGTTATTAAACCTATCCCACTCTCTAGATACCCCTTAGCACGTAAAGGAATATTATTTGGGGGTCCAGCCATGGAGAAGAGTTTAGACACTAGGATAAGATAAGGAACACACCCATTATAAAGAAATCACATTAGGATTCTCTTTTTAAGCTGTTCCTTCAAACACTAGTGCTTAGGAAATCTATTGGAGGCAGAAGCAGTCAAGGGTAGCCTAGGGTTAGGGTTAGGCTTAGGGTTAGGCTTAGGGTACGGCTTAGGGTACGGGTTCGGGGAGGGGTTCGGGTACGGCGTAGGGTATGGGTTAGGGTTAGGGTTAGGGTTAGTGTTAGGGTTAGGGCTCGGTTTAGGGTACGGGTTAGGATTAGGGTACGTGTTAGGGTTAGGGTAGGTGTTAGGGTTAGGGTACGCGTTAGGGTTAGGGTAGTTATTAAACCTATCCCACTCTCTAGATACCCCTTAGCACGAAAAGGAATATTATTTGGGGGTCCAGCCATGGAGAAGAGTTTAGACACTAGGATAAGATAAGGAACACACCCATTATAAAGAAATCACATTAGGATTCTCTTTTTAAGCTGTTTCTTCAAACACTAGTGCTTAGGAAATCTATTGGAGGCAGAAGCAGTCAAGGGTAGCCTAGGGTTAGGGTTAGGCTTAGGGTTAGGCTTAGGGTACGGCTTAGGGTTCGGGTACGGCGTAGGGTATGGGTTAGGGTTAGGGTTAGGGTTAGTGTTAGGGTTAGGGCTCGGTTTAGGGTACGGGTTAGGATTAGGGTACGTGTTAGGGTTAGGGTAGGTGTTAGGGTTAGGGTACGCGTTAGGGTTAGGGTAGTTATTAAACCTATCCCACTCTCTAGATACCCCTTAGCACGTAAAGGAATATTATTTGGGGGTCCAGCCATGGAGAAGAGTTTAGACACTAGGATAAGATAAGGAACACATACATTATAAAGAAATCACATTAGGATTCTCTTTTTAAGCTGTTCCTTCAAACACTAGTGCTTAGGAAATCTATTGGAGGCAGAAGCAGTCAAGGGTAGCCTAGGGTTAGGGTTAGGCTTAGGGTTAGGCTTAGGGTACGGCTTAGGGTACGGGTTCGGGGAGGGGTTCGGGTACGGCATAGGGTATGGGTTAGGGTTAGGGTTAGGGTTAGTGTTAGGGTTAGGGCTCGGTTTAGGGTACGGGTTAGGATTAGGGTACGTGTTAGGGTTAGGGTAGGGGTTAGGGTTAGGGTACGCGTTAGGGTTAGGGTAGGTATTAAACCTATCCCACTCTCTAGATACCCCTTAGCACGTAAAGGAATATTATTTGGGGGTCCAGCCATGGAGAAGAGTTTAGACACTAGGATAAAATAAGGAACACATACATTATAAAGAAATCACATTAGGATTCTCTTTTTAAGCTGTTCCTTACAACACTAGTGCTTAGGAAATCTATTGGAGGCAGAAGCAGTCAAGGGTAGCCTAGGGTTAGGGTTAGGCTTAGGGTTAGGCTTAGGGTATGGCTTAGGGTACCGGTTTGGGGAGGGGTTCGGGTACGGCGTAGGGTATTGGTTAGGGTTAGGGTTAGGGTTAGTGTTAGGGTTAGGGCTCGGTTTAGGGTACGGGTTAGGATTAGGGTACGTGTTAGGGTTAGGGTAGGGGTTAGGGTTAGGGTACGCGTTAGGGTTAGGGTAGTTATTAAACCTATCCCACTCTCTAGATACCCCTTAGCACGTAAAGGAATATTATTTGGGGGTCCAGCCATGGAGAAGAGTTTAGACACTAGGATAAAATAAGGAACACATACATTATAAAGAAATCACATTAGGATTCTCTTTTTAAGCTGTTCCTTCAAACACTAGTGCTTAGGAAATCTATTGGAGGCAGAAGCAGTCAAGGGTAGCCTAGGGTTAGGGTTAGGCTTAGGGTTAGGCTTAGGGTACGGCTTAGGGTACGGGTTCGGGGAGAGGTTCGGGTACGGCGTAGGGTATGGGTTAGGGTTAGGGTTAGGGTTAGTGTTAGGGTTAGGGCTCGGTTTAGGGTACGGGTTAGGATTAGGGTACGTGTTAGGGTTAGGGTAGGTGTTAGGGTTAGGGTACGCGTTAGGGTTAGGGTAGTTATTAAACCTATCCCACTCTCTAGATACCCCTTAGCACGTAAAGGAATATTATTTGGGGGTCCAGCCATGGAGAAGAGTTTAGACACTAGGATAAAATAAGGAACACATACATTATAAAGAAATCACATTAGGATTCTCTTTTTAAGCTGTTCCTTAAAACACTAGTGCTTAGGAAATCTATTGGAGGCAGAAGCAGTCAAGGGTAGCCTAGGGTTAGGGTTAGGCTTAGGGTTAGGGTTAGGGTACGGCTTAGGGTAGGGGTTCGGGGAGGGGTTCGGGTACGGCGTAGGGTATGGGTTAGGGTTAGGGTTAGGGTTAGTGTTAGGGTTAGGGCTCGGTTTAGGGTACGGGTTAGGATTAGGGTACGTGTTAGGGTTAGGGTAGGGGTTAGGGTTAGGGTACGCGTTAGGGTTAGGGTAGTTATTAAACCTATCCCACTCTCTAGATACCCCTTAGCACGTAAAGGAATATTATTTGGGTGTCCAGCCATGGAGAGAGTTTAGACACTAGGATAAGATAAGGAACACACCCATTATAAAGAAATCACATTAGGATTCTCTTTTTAAGCTGTTCCTTCAAACACTAGTGCTTAGGAAATCTATTGGAGGCAGAAGCAGTCAAGGGTAGCCTAGGGTTAGGGTTAGGCTTAGGGTTAGGCTTAGGGTACGGCTTAGGGTTCGGGTACGGCGTAGGGTATGGGTTAGGGTTAGGGTTAGTGTTAGGGTTAGGGCTCGGTTTAGGGTACGGGTTAGGATTAGGGTACGTGTTAGGGTTAGGGTAGGTGTTAGGGTTAGGGTACGCGTTAGGGTTAGGGTAGTTATTAAACCTATCCCACTCTCTAGATACCCCTTAGCACGTAAAGGAATATTATTTGGGGGTCCAGCCATGGAGAAGAGTTTAGACACTAGGATAAAATAAGGAACACATACATTATAAAGAAATCACATTAGGATTCTCTTTTTAAGCTGTTCCTTCAAACACTAGTGCTTAGGAAATCTATTGGAGGCAGAAGCAGTCAAGGGTAGCCTAGGGTTAGGGTTAGGCTTAGGGTTAGGCTTAGGGTATGGCTTAGGGTACGGGTTCGGGGAGGGGTTCGGGTACGGCATAGGGTATGGGTTAGGGTTAGGGTTAGGGTGAGTGTTAGGGTTAGGGCTCGGTTTAGGGTACGGGTTAGGATTAGGGTACGTGTTAGGGTTAGGGTAGGTGTTAGGGTTAGGGTACGCGTTAGGGTTAGGGTAGTTATTAAACCTATCCCACTCTCTAGATACCCCTTAGCACGTAAAGGAATATTATTTGCGGGTCCAGCCTTGGAGAAGAGTTTAGACACTAGGATAAAATAAGGAACACATACATTATAAAGAAATCACATTAGGATTCTCTTTTTAAGCTGTTCCTTAAAACACTAGTGCTTAGGAAATCTATTGGAGGCAGAAGCAGTCAAGGGTAGCCTAGGGTTAGGGTTAGGCTTAGGGTACGGCTTAGGGTTCGGGTACGGCGTAGGGTATGGGTTAGGGTTAGGGTTAGGGTTAGGGTTAGTGTTAGGGTTAGGGCTCGGTTTAGGGTACGGGTTAGGATTAGGGTACGTGTTAGGGTTAGGGTAGGGGTTAGGGTTAGGGTACGCGTTAGGGTTAGGGTAGTTATTAAACCTATCCCACTCTCTAGATACCCCTTAGCACGTAAAGGAATATTATTTGGGGGTCCAGCCATGGAGAAGAGTTTAGACACTAGGATAAGATAAGGAACACATACATTATAAAGAAATCACATTAGGATTCTCTTTTTAAGCTGTTCCTTCAAACACTAGTGCTTAGGAAATCTATTGGAGGCAGAAGCAGTCAAGGGTAGCCTAGGGTTAGGGTTAGGCTTAGGGTTAGGCTTAGGGTACGGCTTAGGGTACGGGTTCGGGTAGGGGTTCGGGTACGGCGTAGGGTATGGGTTAGGGTTAGGGTTAGGGTTAGTGTTAGGGTTAGGGCTCGGTTTAGGGTACGGGTTAGAAATCACATTAGGATTCTGTTTTTAAGCTGTTCCTTAAAACACTAGTTCTTAGGAAATCTATTGGAGACCGAAGCACTCAAGGGTAGCCTAGGGTTAGGGTTAGGCTTAGGGTACGGCTTAGGGTTCGGGTACGGCGTAGGGTATGGGTTAGGGTTAGGGTTAGGGTTAGTGTTAGGGTTAGGGCTCGGTTTAGGGTACGGGTTAGGATTAGGGTACGTGTTAGGGTTAGGGTAGGGGTTAGGGTTAGGGTACGCGTTAGGGTTAGGGTAGTTATTAAACCTATCCCACTCTCTAGATACCCCTTAGCACGTAAAGGAATATTATTTGGGGGTCCAGCCATGGAGAAGAGTTTAGACACTAGGATAAAATAAGGAACACATACATTATAAAGAAATCACATTAGGATTCTCTTTTTAAGCTGTTCCTTACAACACTAGTGCTTAGGAAATCTATTGGAGGCAGAAGCAGTCAAGGGTAGCCTAGGGTTAGGGTTAGGCTTAGGGTTAGGCTTAGGGTACGGCTTAGGGTACGGGTTTGGGGAGGGGTTCGGGTACGGCGTAGGGTATGGGTTAGGGTTAGGGTTAGGGTTAGTGTTAGGGTTAGGGCTCGGTTTAGGGTACGGGTTAGGATTAGGGTACGTGTTAGGGTTAGGGTAGGGGTTAGGGTTAGGGTACGCGTTAGGGTTAGGGTAGTTATTAAACCTATCCCACTCTCTAGATACCCCTTAGCACGTAAAGGAATATTATTTGGGGGTCCAGCCATGGAGAAGAGTTTAGACACTAGGATAAAATAAGGAACACATACATTATAAAGAAATCACATTAGGATTCTCTTTTTAAGCTGTTCCTTCAAACACTAGTGCTTAGGAAATCTATTGGAGGCAGAAGCAGTCAAGGGTAGCCTAGGGTTAGGGTTAGGCTTAGGGTTAGGCTTAGGGTACGGCTTAGGGTACGGGTTCGGGGAGGGGTTCGGGTACGGCGTAGGGTATGGGTTAGGGTTAGGGTTAGGGTTAGTGTTAGGGTTAGGGCTCGGTTTAGGGTACGGGTTAGGATTAGGGTACGTGTTAGGGTTAGGGTAGGGGTTAGGGTTAGGGTACGCGTTAGGGTTAGGGTAGTTATTAAACCTATCCCACTCTCTAGATACCCCTTAGCACATAAAGGAATATTATTTGGGGGTCCAGCCATGGAGAAGAGTTTAGACACTAGGATAAAATAAGGAACACATACATTATAAAGAAATCACATTAGGATTCTCTTTTTAAGCTGTTCCTTCAAACACTAGTGCTTAGGAAATCTATTGGAGGCAGAAGCAGTCAAGGGTAGCCTAGGGTTAGGGTTAGGCTTAGGGTTAGGCTTAGGGTACGGCTTAGGGTAGGGGTTCGGGGAGGGGTTCGGGTACGGCGTAGGGTATGGGTTAGGGTTAGGGTTAGGGTTAGTGTTAGGGTTAGGGCTCGGTTTAGGGTACGGGTTAGGATTAGGGTACGTGTTAGGGTTAGGGTAGGGGTTAGGGTTAGGGTACGCGTTAGGGTTAGGGTAGTTATTAAACCTATCCCACTCTCTAGATACCCCTTAGCACGTAAAGGAATATTATTTGGGGGTCCAGCCATGGAGAAGAGTTTAGACACTAGGATAAGATAAGGAACACACCCATTATAAAGAAATCACATTAGGATTCTCTTTTTAAGCTGTTCCTTCAAACACTAGTGCTTAGGAAATCTATTGGAGGCAGAAGCAGTCAAGGGTAGCCTTGGGTTAGGGTTAGGCTTAGGGTTAGGCTTAGGGTACGGCTTAGGGTTCGGGTACGGCGTAGGGTATGGGTTAGGGTTAGGGTTAGGGTTAGTGTTAGGGTTAGGGCTCGGTTTAGGGTACGGGTTAGGATTAGGGTACGTGTTAGGGTTAGGGTAGGTGTTAGGGTTAGGGTATGCATTAGGGTTAGGGTAGTTATTAAACCTATCCCACTCTCTAGATACCCCTTAGCACGTAAAGGAATATTATTTGGGGGTCCAGCCATGGAGAAGAGTTTAGACACTAGGATAAGATAAGGAACACATACATTATAAAGAAATCACATTAGGATTCTCTTTTTAAGCTGTTCCTTCAAACACTAGTGCTTAGGAAATCTATTGGAGGCAGAAGCAGTCAAGGGTAGCCTAGGGTTAGGGTTAGGCTTAGGGTTAGGCTTAGGGTACGGCTTAGGGTACGGGTTCGGGGAGGGGTTCGGGTACGGCATAGGGTATGGGTTAGGGTTAGGGTTAGGGTTAGTGTTAGGGTTAGGGCTCGGTTTAGGGTACGGGTTAGGATTAGGGTACGTGTTAGGGTTAGGGTAGGTGTTAGGGTTAGGGTACGCGTTAGGGTTAGGGTAGTTATTAAACCTATCCCACTCTCTAGATACCCCTTAGCACGTAAAGGAATATTGTTTGCGGGTCCAGCCATGGAAAAGAGTTTAGACACTAGGATAAAATAAGGAACACATACATTATAAAGAAATCACATTAGGATTCTCTTTTTAAGCTGTTCCTTAAAACACTAGTGCTTAGGAAATCTATTGGAGGCAGAAGCAGTCAAGGGTACCCTAGGGTTAGGGTTAGGCTTAGGGTTAGGCTTAGGGTACGGCTTAGGGTATGGGTTTGGGGAGGGGTTCGGGTACGGCGTAGGGTATTGGTTAGGGTTAGGGTTAGGGTTAGTGTTAGGGTTAGGGCTCGATTTAGGGTACGGGTTAGGATTAGGGTACGTGTTAGGGTTAGGGTAGGGGTTAGGGTTAGGGTACGCGTTAGGGTTAGGGTAGTTATTAAACCTATCCCACTCTCTAGATACCCCTTAGCACGTAAAGGAATATTATTTGGGGGTCCAGCCATGGAGAAGAGTTTAGACACTAGGATAAGATAAGGAACACACCCATTATAAAGAAATCACATTAGGATTCTCTTTTTAAGCTGTTCCTTCAAACACTAGTGCTTAGGAAATCTATTGGAGGCAGAAGCAGTCAAGGGTAGCCTAGGGTTAGGGTTAGGCTTAGGGTTAGGGTTAGGGTACGGCTTAGGGTAGGGGTTCGGGGAGGGGTTCGGGTACGGCGTAGGGTATGGGTTAGGGTTAGGGTTAGGGTTAGTGTTAGGGTTAGGGCTCGGTTTAGGGTACGGGTTAGGATTAGGGTACGTGTTAGGGTTAGGGTAGGGGTTAGGGTTAGGGTACGCGTTAGGGTTAGGGTAGTTATTAAACCTATCCCACTCTCTAGATACCCCTTAGCACGTAAAGGAATATTATTTGGGGGTCCAGCCATGGAGAAGAGTTTAGACACTAGGATAAAATAAGGAACACATACATTATAAAGAAATCACATTAGGATTCTCTTTTTAAGCTGTTCCTTCAAACACTAGTGCTTAGGAAATCTATTGGAGGCAGAAGCAGTCAAGGGTAGCCTAGGGTTAGGGTTAGGCTTAGGGTTAGGCTTAGGGTATGGCTTAGGGTACGGGTTCGGGGAGGGGTTCGGGTACGGCATAGGGTATGGGTTAGGGTTAGGGTTAGGGTGAGTGTTAGGGTTAGGGCTCGGTTTAGGGTACGGGTTAGGATTAGGGTACGTGTTAGGGTTAGGGTAGGTGTTAGGGTTAGGGTACGCGTTAGGGTTAGGGTAGTTATTAAACCTATCCCACTCTCTAGATACCCCTTAGCACGTAAAGGAATATTATTTGCGGGTCCAGCCTTGGAGAAGAGTTTAGACACTAGGATAAAATAAGGAACACATACATTATAAAGAAATCACATTAGGATTCTCTTTTTAAGCTGTTCCTTAAAACACTAGTGCTTAGGAAATCTATTGGAGGCAGAAGCAGTCAAGGGTAGCCTAGGGTTAGGGTTAGGCTTAGGGTACGGCTTAGGGTTCGGGTACGGCGTAGGGTATGGGTTAGGGTTAGGGTTAGGGTTAGTGTTAGGGTTAGGGCTCGGTTTAGGGTACGGGTTAGGATTAGGGTACGTGTTAGGGTTAGGGTAGGGGTTAGGGTTAGGGTACGCGTTAGGGTTAGGGTAGTTATTAAACCTATCCCACTCTCTAGATACCCCTTAGCACGTAAAGGAATATTATTTGGGGGTCCAGCCATGGAGAAGAGTTTAGACACTAGGATAAGATAAGGAACACATACATTATAAAGAAATCACATTAGGATTCTCTTTTTAAGCTGTTCCTTCAAACACTAGTGCTTAGGAAATCTATTGGAGGCAGAAGCAGTCAAGGGTAGCCTAGGGTTAGGGTTAGGCTTAGGGTTAGGCTTAGGGTACGGCTTAGGGTACGGGTTCGGGGAGGGGTTCGGGTACGGCGTAGGGTATGGGTTAGGGTTAGGGTTAGGGTTAGTGTTAGGGTTAGGGCTCGGTTTAGGGTACGGGTTAGAAATCACATTAGGATTCTGTTTTTAAGCTGTTCCTTAAAACACTAGTTCTTAGGAAATCTATTGGAGACCGAAGCACTCAAGGGTAGCCTAGGGTTAGGGTTAGGCTTAGGGTACGGCTTAGGGTTCGGGTACGGCGTAGGGTATGGGTTAGGGTTAGGGTTAGGGTTAGTGTTAGGGTTAGGGCTCGGTTTAGGGTACGGGTTAGGATTAGGGTACGTGTTAGGGTTAGGGTAGGGGTTAGGGTTAGGGTACGCGTTAGGGTTAGGGTAGTTATTAAACCTATCCCACTCTCTAGATACCCCTTAGCACGTAAAGGAATATTATTTGGGGGTCCAGCCATGGAGAAGAGTTTAGACACTAGGATAAAATAAGGAACACATACATTATAAAGAAATCACATTAGGATTCTCTTTTTAAGCTGTTCCTTACAACACTAGTGCTTAGGAAATCTATTGGAGGCAGAAGCAGTCAAGGGTAGCCTAGGGTTAGGGTTAGGCTTAGGGTTAGGCTTAGGGTACGGCTTAGGGTACGGGTTTGGGGAGGGGTTCGGGTACGGCGTAGGGTATGGGTTAGGGTTAGGGTTAGGGTTAGTGTTAGGGTTAGGGCTCGGTTTAGGGTACGGGTTAGGATTAGGGTACGTGTTAGGGTTAGGGTAGGGGTTAGGGTTAGGGTACGCGTTAGGGTTAGGGTAGTTATTAAACCTATCCCACTCTCTAGATACCCCTTAGCACGTAAAGGAATATTATTTGGGGGTCCAGCCATGGAGAAGAGTTTAGACACTAGGATAAAATAAGGAACACATACATTATAAAGAAATCACATTAGGATTCTCTTTTTAAGCTGTTCCTTCAAACACTAGTGCTTAGGAAATCTATTGGAGGCAGAAGCAGTCAAGGGTAGCCTAGGGTTAGGGTTAGGCTTAGGGTTAGGCTTAGGGTACGGCTTAGGGTATGGGTTCGGGGAGGGGTTCGGGTACGGCGTAGGGTATGGGTTAGGGTTAGGGTTAGGGTTAGTGTTAGGGTTAGGGCTCGGTTTAGGGTACGGGTTAGGATTAGGGTACGTGTTAGGGTTAGGGTAGGGGTTAGGGTTAGGGTACGCGTTAGGGTTAGGGTAGTTATTAAACCTATCCCACTCTCTAGATACCCCTTAGCACATAAAGGAATATTATTTGGGGGTCCAGCCATGGAGAAGAGTTTAGACACTAGGATAAAATAAGGAACACATACATTATAAAGAAATCACATTAGGATTCTCTTTTTAAGCTGTTCCTTCAAACACTAGTGCTTAGGAAATCTATTGGAGGCAGAAGCAGTCAAGGGTAGCCTAGGGTTAGGGTTAGGCTTAGGGTTAGGCTTAGGGTACGGCTTAGGGTAGGGGTTCGGGGAGGGGTTCGGGTACGGCGTAGGGTATGGGTTAGGGTTAGGGTTAGGGTTAGTGTTAGGGTTAGGGCTCGGTTTAGGGTACGGGTTAGGATTAGGGTACGTGTTAGGGTTAGGGTAGGGGTTAGGGTTAGGGTACGCGTTAGGGTTAGGGTAGTTATTAAACCTATCCCACTCTCTAGATACCCCTTAGCACGTAAAGGAATATTATTTGGGGGTCCAGCCATGGAGAAGAGTTTAGACACTAGGATAAGATAAGGAACACACCCATTATAAAGAAATCACATTAGGATTCTCTTTTTAAGCTGTTCCTTCAAACACTAGTGCTTAGGAAATCTATTGGAGGCAGAAGCAGTCAAGGGTAGCCTTGGGTTAGGGTTAGGCTTAGGGTTAGGCTTAGGGTACGGCTTAGGGTTCGGGTACGGCGTAGGGTATGGGTTAGGGTTAGGGTTAGGGTTAGTGTTAGGGTTAGGGCTCGGTTTAGGGTACGGGTTAGGATTAGGGTACGTGTTAGGGTTAGGGTAGGTGTTAGGGTTAGGGTATGCATTAGGGTTAGGGTAGTTATTAAACCTATCCCACTCTCTAGATACCCCTTAGCACGTAAAGGAATATTATTTGGGGGTCCAGCCATGGAGAAGAGTTTAGACACTAGGATAAGATAAGGAACACATACATTATAAAGAAATCACATTAGGATTCTCTTTTTAAGCTGTTCCTTCAAACACTAGTGCTTAGGAAATCTATTGGAGGCAGAAGCAGTCAAGGGTAGCCTAGGGTTAGGGTTAGGCTTAGGGTTAGGCTTAGGGTACGGCTTAGGGTACGGGTTCGGGGAGGGGTTCGGGTACGGCATAGGGTATGGGTTAGGGTTAGGGTTAGGGTTAGTGTTAGGGTTAGGGCTCGGTTTAGGGTACGGGTTAGGATTAGGGTACGTGTTAGGGTTAGGGTAGGTGTTAGGGTTAGGGTACGCGTTAGGGTTAGGGTAGTTATTAAACCTATCCCACTCTCTAGATACCCCTTAGCACGTAAAGGAATATTATTTGCGGGTCCAGCCATGGAAAAGAGTTTAGACACTAGGATAAAATAAGGAACACATACATTATAAAGAAATCACATTAGGATTCTCTTTTTAAGCTGTTCCTTAAAACACTAGTGCTTAGGAAATCTATTGGAGGCAGAAGCAGTCAAGGGTAGCCTAGGGTTAGGGTTAGGCTTAGGGTTAGGCTTAGGGTACGGCTTAGGGTAGGGGTTCGGGGAGGGGTTCGGGTACGGCGTAGGGTATGGGTTAGGGTTAGGGTTAGGGTTAGTGTTAGGGTTAGGGCTCGGTTTAGGGTACGGGTTAGGATTAGGGTACGTGTTAGGGTTAGGGTAGGGGTTAGGGTTAGGGTACGCGTTAGGGTTAGGGTAGTTATTAAACCTATCCCACTCTCTAGATACCCCTTAGCACGTAAAGGAATATTATTTGGGGGTCCAGCCATGGAGAAGAGTTTAGACACTAGGATAAGATAAGGAACACACCCATTATAAAGAAATCACATTAGGATTCTCTTTTTAAGCTGTTCCTTCAAACACTAGTGCTTAGGAAATCTATTGGAGGCAGAAGCAGTCAAGGGTAGCCTTGGGTTAGGGTTAGGCTTAGGGTTAGGCTTAGGGTACGGCTTAGGGTTCGGGTACGGCGTAGGGTATGGGTTAGGGTTAGGGTTAGGGTTAGTGTTAGGGTTAGGGCTCGGTTTAGGGTACGGGTTAGGATTAGGGTACGTGTTAGGGTTAGGGTAGGTGTTAGGGTTAGGGTATGCATTAGGGTTAGGGTAGTTATTAAACCTATCCCACTCTCTAGATACCCCTTAGCACGTAAAGGAATATTATTTGGGGGTCCAGCCATGGAGAAGAGTTTAGACACTAGGATAAGATAAGGAACACATACATTATAAAGAAATCACATTAGGATTCTCTTTTTAAGCTGTTCCTTCAAACACTAGTGCTTAGGAAATCTATTGGAGGCAGAAGCAGTCAAGGGTAGCCTAGGGTTAGGGTTAGGCTTAGGGTTAGGCTTAGGGTACGGCTTAGGGTACGGGTTCGGGGAGGGGTTCGGGTACGGCATAGGGTATGGGTTAGGGTTAGGGTTAGGGTTAGTGTTAGGGTTAGGGCTCGGTTTAGGGTACGGGTTAGGATTAGGGTACGTGTTAGGGTTAGGGTAGGTGTTAGGGTTAGGGTACGCGTTAGGGTTAGGGTAGTTATTAAACCTATCCCACTCTCTAGATACCCCTTAGCACGTAAAGGAATATTATTTGCGGGTCCAGCCATGGAAAAGAGTTTAGACACTAGGATAAAATAAGGAACACATACATTATAAAGAAATCACATTAGGATTCTCTTTTTAAGCTGTTCCTTAAAACACTAGTGCTTAGGAAATCTATTGGAGGCAGAAGCAGTCAAGGGTACCCTAGGGTTAGGGTTAGGCTTAGGGTTAGGCTTAGGGTACGGCTTAGGGTATGGGTTTGGGGAGGGGTTCGGGTACGGCGTAGGGTATTGGTTAGGGTTAGGGTTAGGGTTAGTGTTAGGGTTAGGGCTCGATTTAGGGTACGGGTTAGGATTAGGGTACGTGTTAGGGTTAGGGTAGGGGTTAGGGTTAGGGTACGCGTTAGGGTTAGGGTAGTTATTAAACCTATCCCACTCTCTAGATACCCCTTAGCACGTAAAGGAATATTATTTGGGGGTCCAGCCATGGAGAAGAGTTTAGACACTAGGATAAGATAAGGAACACACCCATTATAAAGAAATCACATTAGGATTCTCTTTTTAAGCTGTTCCTTCAAACACTAGTGCTTAGGAAATCTATTGGAGGCAGAAGCAGTCAAGGGTAGCCTAGGGTTAGGGTTAGGCTTAGGGTTAGGCTTAGGGTACGGCTTAGGGTACGGGTTCGGGGAGGGGTTCGGGTACGGCGTAGGGTATGGGTTAGGGTTAGGGTTAGGGTTAGTGTTAGGGTTAGGGCTCGGTTTAGGGTACGGGTTAGGATTAGGGTACGTGTTAGGGTTAGGGTAGGTGTTAGGGTTAGGGTACGCGTTAGGGTTAGGGTAGTTATTAAACCTATCCCACTCTCTAGATACCCCTTAGCACGAAAAGGAATATTATTTGGGTGTCCAGCCATGGAGAAGAGTTTAGACACTAGGATAAGATAAGGAACACACCCATTATAAAGAAATCACATTTGGATTCTCTTTTTAAGCTGTTTCTTCAAACACTAGTGCTTAGGAAATCTATTGGAGGCAGAAGCAGTCAAGGGTAGCCTAGGGTTAGGGTTAGGCTTAGGGTTAGGCTTAGGGTACGGCTTAGGGTTCGGGTACGGCGTAGGGTATGGGTTAGGGTTAGGGTTAGGGTTAGTGTTAGGGTTAGGGCTCGGTTTAGGGTACGGGTTAGGATTAGGGTACGTGTTAGGGTTAGGGTAGGTGTTAGGGTTAGGGTACGCGTTAGGGTTAGGGTAGTTATTAAACCTATCCCACTCTCTAGATACCCCTTAGCACGTAAAGGAATATTATTTGGGGGTCCAGCCATGGAGAAGAGTTTAGACACTAGGATAAGATAAGGAACACATACATTATAAAGAAATCACATTAGGATTCTCTTTTTAAGCTGTTCCTTCAAACACTAGTGCTTAGGAAATCTATTGGAGGCAGAAGCAGTCAAGGGTAGCCTAGGGTTAGGGTTAGGCTTAGGGTTAGGCTTAGGGTACGGCTTAGGGTACGGGTTCGGGGAGGGGTTCGGGTACGGCATAGGGTATGGGTTAGGGTTAGGGTTAGGGTTAGTGTTAGGGTTAGGGCTCGGTTTAGGGTACGGGTTAGGATTAGGGTACGTGTTAGGGTTAGGGTAGGGGTTAGGGTTAGGGTACGCGTTAGGGTTAGGGTAGGTATTAAACCTATCCCACCCTCTAGATACCCCTTAGCACGTAAAGGAATATTATTTGGGGGTCCAGCCATGGAGAAGAGTTTAGACACTAGGATAAAATAAGGAACACATACATTATAAAGAAATCACATTAGGATTCTCTTTTTAAGCTGTTCCTTACAACACTAGTGCTTAGGAAATCTATTGGAGGCAGAAGCAGTCAAGGGTAGCCTAGGGTTAGGGTTAGGCTTAGGGTTAGGCTTAGGGTACGGCTTAGGGTACGGGTTTGGGGAGGGGTTCGGGTACGGCGTAGGGTATGGGTTAGGGTTAGGGTTAGGGTTAGTGTTAGGGTTAGGGCTCGGTTTAGGGTACGGGTTAGGATTAGGGTACGTGTTAGGGTTAGGGTAGGGGTTAGGGTTAGGGTACGCGTTAGGGTTAGGGTAGTTATTAAACCTATCCCACTCTCTAGATACCCCTTAGCACGTAAAGGAATATTATTTGGGGGTCCAGCCATGGAGAAGAGTTTAGACACTAGGATAAGATAAGGAACACACCCATTATAAAGAAATCACATTAGGATTCTCTTTTTAAGCTGTTCCTTCAAACACTAGTGCTTAGGAAATCTATTGGAGGCAGAAGCAGTCAAGGGTAGCCTTGGGTTAGGGTTAGGCTTAGGGTTAGGCTTAGGGTACGGCTTAGGGTTCGGGTACGGCGTAGGGTATGGGTTAGGGTTAGGGTTAGGGTTAGTGTTAGGGTTAGGGCTCGGTTTAGGGTACGGGTTAGGATTAGGGTACGTGTTAGGGTTAGGGTAGGTGTTAGGGTTAGGGTATGCGTTAGGGTTAGGGTAGTTATTAAACCTATCCCACTCTCTAGATACCTCTTAGCACGTAAAGGAATATTATTTGGGGGTCCAGCCATGGAGAAGAGTTTAGACACTAGGATAAGATAAGGAACACATACATTATAAAGAAATCACATTAGGATTCTCTTTTTAAGCTGTTCCTTCAAACACTAGTGCTTAGGAAATCTATTGGAGGCAGAAGCAGTCAAGGGTAGCCTAGGGTTAGGGTTAGGCTTAGGGTTAGGCTTAGGGTACGGCTTAGGGTACGGGTTCGGGGAGGGGTTCGGGTACGGCATAGGGTATGGGTTAGGGTTAGGGTTAGGGTTAGTGTTAGGGTTAGGGCTCGGTTTAGGGTTAGGGTTAGGGTTAGGGTTAGGGTTAGGGTTAGGGTTAGGGTTAGGGTTAGGGTTAGAGTTAGGGTTAGGGCTCGGTTTAGGGTACGGGTTAGGATTAGGGTACGTGTTAGGGTTAGGGTAGGTGTTAGGGTTAGGGTACGCGTTAGGGTTAGGGTAGTTATTAAACCTATCCCACTCTCTAGATACCCCTTAGCACGTAAAGGAATATTATTTGCGGGTCCAGCCATGGAAAAGAGTTTAGACACTAGGATAAAATAAGGAACACATACATTATAAAGAAATCACATTAGGATTCTCTTTTTAAGCTGTTCCTTAAAACACTAGTGCTTAGGAAATCTATTGGAGGCAGAAGCAGTCAAGGGTAGCCTAGGGTTAGGGTTAGGCTTAGGGTTAGGCTTAGGGTACGGCTTAGGGTATGGGTTTGGGGAGGGGTTCGGGTACGGCGTAGGGTATTGGTTAGGGTTAGGGTTAGGGTTAGTGTTAGGGTTAGGGCTCGGTTTAGGGTACGGGTTAGGATTAGGGTACGTGTTAGGGTTAGGGTAGGGGTTAGGGTTAGGGTACGCGTTAGGGTTAGGGTAGTTATTAAACCTATCCCACTCTCTAGATACCCCTTAGCACGTAAAGGAATATTATTTGGGGGTCCAGCCATGGAGAAGAGTTTAGACACTAGGATAAGATAAGGAACACACCCATTATAAAGAAATCACATTAGGATTCTCTTTTTAAGCTGTTCCTTCAAACACTAGTGCTTAGGAAATCTATTGGAGGCAGAAGCAGTCAAGGGTAGCCTAGGGTTAGGGTTAGGCTTAGGGTTAGGCTTAGGGTACGGCTTAGGGTACGGGTTCGGGGAGGGGTTCGGGTACGGCGTAGGGTATGGGTTAGGGTTAGGGTTAGGGTTAGTGTTAGGGTTAGGGCTCGGTTTAGGGTACGGGTTAGGATTAGGGTACGTGTTAGGGTTAGGGTAGGTGTTAGGGTTAGGGTACGCGTTAGGGTTAGGGTAGTTATTAAACCTATCCCACTCTCTAGATACCCCTTAGCACGAAAAGGAATATTATTTGGGGGTCCAGCCATGGAGAAGAGTTTAGACACTAGGATAAGATAAGGAACACACCCATTATAAAGAAATCACATTAGGATTCTCTTTTTAAGCTGTTTCTTCAAACACTAGTGCTTAGGAAATCTATTGGAGGCAGAAGCAGTCAAGGGTAGCCTAGGGTTAGGGTTAGGCTTAGGGTTAGGCTTAGGGTACGGCTTAGGGTTCGGGTACGGCGTAGGGTATGGGTTAGGGTTAGGGTTAGGGTTAGTGTTAGGGTTAGGGCTCGGTTTAGGGTACGGGTTAGGATTAGGGTACGTGTTAGGGTTAGGGTAGGTGTTAGGGTTAGGGTACGCGTTAGGGTTAGGGTAGTTATTAAACCTATCCCACTCTCTAGATACCCCTTAGCACGTAAAGGAATATTATTTGGGGGTCCAGCCATGGAGAAGAGTTTAGACACTAGGATAAGATAAGGAACACATACATTATAAAGAAATCACATTAGGATTCTCTTTTTAAGCTGTTCCTTCAAACACTAGTGCTTAGGAAATCTATTGGAGGCAGAAGCAGTCAAGGGTAGCCTAGGGTTAGGGTTAGGCTTAGGGTTAGGCTTAGGGTACGGCTTAGGGTACGGGTTCGGGGAGGGGTTCGGGTACGGCATAGGGTATGGGTTAGGGTTAGGGTTAGGGTTAGTGTTAGGGTTAGGGCTCGGTTTAGGGTACGGGTTAGGATTAGGGTACGTGTTAGGGTTAGGGTAGGGGTTAGGGTTAGGGTACGCGTTAGGGTTAGGGTAGGTATTAAACCTATCCCACTCTCTAGATACCCCTTAGCACGTAAAGGAATATTATTTGGGGGTCCAGCCATGGAGAAGAGTTTAGACACTAGGATAAAATAAGGAACACATACATTATAAAGAAATCACATTAGGATTCTCTTTTTAAGCTGTTCCTTACAACACTAGTGCTTAGGAAATCTATTGGAGGCAGAAGCAGTCAAGGGTAGCCTAGGGTTAGGGTTAGGCTTAGGGTTAGGCTTAGGGTATGGCTTAGGGTACCGGTTTGGGGAGGGGTTCGGGTACGGCGTAGGGTATTGGTTAGGGTTAGGGTTAGGGTTAGTGTTAGGGTTAGGGCTCGGTTTAGGGTACGGGTTAGGATTAGGGTACGTGTTAGGGTTAGGGTAGGGGTTAGGGTTAGGGTACGCGTTAGGGTTAGGGTAGTTATTAAACCTATCCCACTCTCTAGATACCCCTTAGCACGTAAAGGAATATTATTTGGGGGTCCAGCCATGGAGAAGAGTTTAGACACTAGGATAAAATAAGGAACACATACATTATAAAGAAATCACATTAGGATTCTCTTTTTAAGCTGTTCCTTCAAACACTAGTGCTTAGGAAATCTATTGGAGGCAGAAGCAGTCAAGGGTAGCCTAGGGTTAGGGTTAGGCTTAGGGTTAGGCTTAGGGTACGGCTTAGGGTACGGGTTCGGGGAGAGGTTCGGGTACGGCGTAGGGTATGGGTTAGGGTTAGGGTTAGGGTTAGTGTTAGGGTTAGGGCTCGGTTTAGGGTACGGGTTAGGATTAGGGTACGTGTTAGGGTTAGGGTAGGTGTTAGGGTTAGGGTACGCGTTAGGGTTAGGGTAGTTATTAAACCTATCCCACTCTCTAGATACCCCTTAGCACGTAAAGGAATATTATTTGGGGGTCCAGCCATGGAGAAGAGTTTAGACACTAGGATAAAATAAGGAACACATACATTATAAAGAAATCACATTAGGATTCTCTTTTTAAGCTGTTCCTTAAAACACTAGTGCTTAGGAAATCTATTGGAGGCAGAAGCAGTCAAGGGTAGCCTAGGGTTAGGGTTAGGCTTAGGGTTAGGGTTAGGGTACGGCTTAGGGTAGGGGTTCGGGGAGGGGTTCGGGTACGGCGTAGGGTATGGGTTAGGGTTAGGGTTAGGGTTAGTGTTAGGGTTAGGGCTCGGTTTAGGGTACGGGTTAGGATTAGGGTACGTGTTAGGGTTAGGGTAGGGGTTAGGGTTAGGGTACGCGTTAGGGTTAGGGTAGTTATTAAACCTATCCCACTCTCTAGATACCCCTTAGCACGTAAAGGAATATTATTTGGGGGTCCAGCCATGGAGAAGAGTTTAGACACTAGGATAAGATAAGGAACACACCCATTATAAAGAAATCACATTAGGATTCTCTTTTTAAGCTGTTCCTTCAAACACTAGTGCTTAGGAAATCTATTGGAGGCAGAAGCAGTCAAGGGTAGCCTAGGGTTAGGGTTAGGCTTAGGGTTAGGCTTAGGGTACGGCTTAGGGTTCGGGTACGGCGTAGGGTATGGGTTAGGGTTAGGGTTAGTGTTAGGGTTAGGGCTCGGTTTAGGGTACGGGTTAGGATTAGGGTACGTGTTAGGGTTAGGGTAGGTGTTAGGGTTAGGGTACGCGTTAGGGTTAGGGTAGTTATTAAACCTATCCCACTCTCTAGATACCCCTTAGCACGTAAAGGAATATTATTTGGGGGTCCAGCCATGGAGAAGAGTTTAGACACTAGGATAAAATAAGGAACACATACATTATAAAGAAATCACATTAGGATTCTCTTTTTAAGCTGTTCCTTCAAACACTAGTGCTTAGGAAATCTATTGGAGGCAGAAGCAGTCAAGGGTAGCCTAGGGTTAGGGTTAGGCTTAGGGTTAGGCTTAGGGTATGGCTTAGGGTACGGGTTCGGGGAGGGGTTCGGGTACGGCATAGGGTATGGGTTAGGGTTAGGGTTAGGGTGAGTGTTAGGGTTAGGGCTCGGTTTAGGGTACGGGTTAGGATTAGGGTACGTGTTAGGGTTAGGGTAGGTGTTAGGGTTAGGGTACGCGTTAGGGTTAGGGTAGTTATTAAACCTATCCCACTCTCTAGATACCCCTTAGCACGTAAAGGAATATTATTTGCGGGTCCAGCCTTGGAGAAGAGTTTAGACACTAGGATAAAATAAGGAACACATACATTATAAAGAAATCACATTAGGATTCTCTTTTTAAGCTGTTCCTTAAAACACTAGTGCTTAGGAAATCTATTGGAGGCAGAAGCAGTCAAGGGTAGCCTAGGGTTAGGGTTAGGCTTAGGGTACGGCTTAGGGTTCGGGTACGGCGTAGGGTATGGGTTAGGGTTAGGGTTAGGGTTAGTGTTAGGGTTAGGGCTCGGTTTAGGGTACGGGTTAGGATTAGGGTACGTGTTAGGGTTAGGGTAGGGGTTAGGGTTAGGGTACGCGTTAGGGTTAGGGTAGTTATTAAACCTATCCCACTCTCTAGATACCCCTTAGCACGTAAAGGAATATTATTTGGGGGTCCAGCCATGGAGAAGAGTTTAGACACTAGGATAAGATAAGGAACACATACATTATAAAGAAATCACATTAGGATTCTCTTTTTAAGCTGTTCCTTCAAACACTAGTGCTTAGGAAATCTATTGGAGGCAGAAGCAGTCAAGGGTAGCCTAGGGTTAGGGTTAGGCTTAGGGTTAGGCTTAGGGTACGGCTTAGGGTACGGGTTCGGGTAGGGGTTCGGGTACGGCGTAGGGTATGGGTTAGGGTTAGGGTTAGGGTTAGTGTTAGGGTTAGGGCTCGGTTTAGGGTACGGGTTAGAAATCACATTAGGATTCTGTTTTTAAGCTGTTCCTTAAAACACTAGTTCTTAGGAAATCTATTGGAGACCGAAGCACTCAAGGGTAGCCTAGGGTTAGGGTTAGGCTTAGGGTACGGCTTAGGGTTCGGGTACGGCGTAGGGTATGGGTTAGGGTTAGGGTTAGGGTTAGTGTTAGGGTTAGGGCTCGGTTTAGGGTACGGGTTAGGATTAGGGTACGTGTTAGGGTTAGGGTAGGGGTTAGGGTTAGGGTACGCGTTAGGGTTAGGGTAGTTATTAAACCTATCCCACTCTCTAGATACCCCTTAGCACGTAAAGGAATATTATTTGGGGGTCCAGCCATGGAGAAGAGTTTAGACACTAGGATAAAATAAGGAACACATACATTATAAAGAAATCACATTAGGATTCTCTTTTTAAGCTGTTCCTTACAACACTAGTGCTTAGGAAATCTATTGGAGGCAGAAGCAGTCAAGGGTAGCCTAGGGTTAGGGTTAGGCTTAGGGTTAGGCTTAGGGTACGGCTTAGGGTACGGGTTTGGGGAGGGGTTCGGGTACGGCGTAGGGTATGGGTTAGGGTTAGGGTTAGGGTTAGTGTTAGGGTTAGGGCTCGGTTTAGGGTACGGGTTAGGATTAGGGTACGTGTTAGGGTTAGGGTAGGGGTTAGGGTTAGGGTACGCGTTAGGGTTAGGGTAGTTATTAAACCTATCCCACTCTCTAGATACCCCTTAGCACGTAAAGGAATATTATTTGGGGGTCCAGCCATGGAGAAGAGTTTAGACACTAGGATAAAATAAGGAACACATACATTATAAAGAAATCACATTAGGATTCTCTTTTTAAGCTGTTCCTTCAAACACTAGTGCTTAGGAAATCTATTGGAGGCAGAAGCAGTCAAGGGTAGCCTAGGGTTAGGGTTAGGCTTAGGGTTAGGCTTAGGGTACGGCTTAGGGTACGGGTTCGGGGAGGGGTTCGGGTACGGCGTAGGGTATGGGTTAGGGTTAGGGTTAGGGTTAGTGTTAGGGTTAGGGCTCGGTTTAGGGTACGGGTTAGGATTAGGGTACGTGTTAGGGTTAGGGTAGGGGTTAGGGTTAGGGTACGCGTTAGGGTTAGGGTAGTTATTAAACCTATCCCACTCTCTAGATACCCCTTAGCACATAAAGGAATATTATTTGGGGGTCCAGCCATGGAGAAGAGTTTAGACACTAGGATAAAATAAGGAACACATACATTATAAAGAAATCACATTAGGATTCTCTTTTTAAGCTGTTCCTTCAAACACTAGTGCTTAGGAAATCTATTGGAGGCAGAAGCAGTCAAGGGTAGCCTAGGGTTAGGGTTAGGCTTAGGGTTAGGCTTAGGGTACGGCTTAGGGTAGGGGTTCGGGGAGGGGTTCGGGTACGGCGTAGGGTATGGGTTAGGGTTAGGGTTAGGGTTAGTGTTAGGGTTAGGGCTCGGTTTAGGGTACGGGTTAGGATTAGGGTACGTGTTAGGGTTAGGGTAGGGGTTAGGGTTAGGGTACGCGTTAGGGTTAGGGTAGTTATTAAACCTATCCCACTCTCTAGATACCCCTTAGCACGTAAAGGAATATTATTTGGGGGTCCAGCCATGGAGAAGAGTTTAGACACTAGGATAAGATAAGGAACACACCCATTATAAAGAAATCACATTAGGATTCTCTTTTTAAGCTGTTCCTTCAAACACTAGTGCTTAGGAAATCTATTGGAGGCAGAAGCAGTCAAGGGTAGCCTTGGGTTAGGGTTAGGCTTAGGGTTAGGCTTAGGGTACGGCTTAGGGTTCGGGTACGGCGTAGGGTATGGGTTAGGGTTAGGGTTAGGGTTAGTGTTAGGGTTAGGGCTCGGTTTAGGGTACGGGTTAGGATTAGGGTACGTGTTAGGGTTAGGGTAGGTGTTAGGGTTAGGGTATGCATTAGGGTTAGGGTAGTTATTAAACCTATCCCACTCTCTAGATACCCCTTAGCACGTAAAGGAATATTATTTGGGGGTCCAGCCATGGAGAAGAGTTTAGACACTAGGATAAGATAAGGAACACATACATTATAAAGAAATCACATTAGGATTCTCTTTTTAAGCTGTTCCTTCAAACACTAGTGCTTAGGAAATCTATTGGAGGCAGAAGCAGTCAAGGGTAGCCTAGGGTTAGGGTTAGGCTTAGGGTTAGGCTTAGGGTACGGCTTAGGGTACGGGTTCGGGGAGGGGTTCGGGTACGGCATAGGGTATGGGTTAGGGTTAGGGTTAGGGTTAGTGTTAGGGTTAGGGCTCGGTTTAGGGTACGGGTTAGGATTAGGGTACGTGTTAGGGTTAGGGTAGGTGTTAGGGTTAGGGTACGCGTTAGGGTTAGGGTAGTTATTAAACCTATCCCACTCTCTAGATACCCCTTAGCACGTAAAGGAATATTATTTGCGGGTCCAGCCATGGAAAAGAGTTTAGACACTAGGATAAAATAAGGAACACATACATTATAAAGAAATCACATTAGGATTCTCTTTTTAAGCTGTTCCTTAAAACACTAGTGCTTAGGAAATCTATTGGAGGCAGAAGCAGTCAAGGGTACCCTAGGGTTAGGGTTAGGCTTAGGGTTAGGCTTAGGGTACGGCTTAGGGTATGGGTTTGGGGAGGGGTTCGGGTACGGCGTAGGGTATTGGTTAGGGTTAGGGTTAGGGTTAGTGTTAGGGTTAGGGCTCGATTTAGGGTACGGGTTAGGATTAGGGTACGTGTTAGGGTTAGGGTAGGGGTTAGGGTTAGGGTACGCGTTAGGGTTAGGGTAGTTATTAAACCTATCCCACTCTCTAGATACCCCTTAGCACGTAAAGGAATATTATTTGGGGGTCCAGCCATGGAGAAGAGTTTAGACACTAGGATAAGATAAGGAACACACCCATTATAAAGAAATCACATTAGGATTCTCTTTTTAAGCTGTTCCTTCAAACACTAGTGCTTAGGAAATCTATTGGAGGCAGAAGCAGTCAAGGGTAGCCTAGGGTTAGGGTTAGGCTTAGGGTTAGGGTTAGGGTACGGCTTAGGGTAGGGGTTCGGGGAGGGGTTCGGGTACGGCGTAGGGTATGGGTTAGGGTTAGGGTTAGGGTTAGTGTTAGGGTTAGGGCTCGGTTTAGGGTACGGGTTAGGATTAGGGTACGTGTTAGGGTTAGGGTAGGGGTTAGGGTTAGGGTACGCGTTAGGGTTAGGGTAGTTATTAAACCTATCCCACTCTCTAGATACCCCTTAGCACGTAAAGGAATATTATTTGGGTGTCCAGCCATGGAGAAGAGTTTAGACACTAGGATAAGATAAGGAACACACCCATTATAAAGAAATCACATTAGGATTCTCTTTTTAAGCTGTTCCTTCAAACACTAGTGCTTAGGAAATCTATTGGAGGCAGAAGCAGTCAAGGGTAGCCTAGGGTTAGGGTTAGGCTTAGGGTTAGGCTTAGGGTACGGCTTAGGGTTCGGGTACGGCGTAGGGTATGGGTTAGGGTTAGGGTTAGTGTTAGGGTTAGGGCTCGGTTTAGGGTACGGGTTAGGATTAGGGTACGTGTTAGGGTTAGGGTAGGTGTTAGGGTTAGGGTACGCGTTAGGGTTAGGGTAGTTATTAAACCTATCCCACTCTCTAGATACCCCTTAGCACGTAAAGGAATATTATTTGGGGGTCCAGCCATGGAGAAGAGTTTAGACACTAGGATAAAATAAGGAACACATACATTATAAAGAAATCACATTAGGATTCTCTTTTTAAGCTGTTCCTTCAAACACTAGTGCTTAGGAAATCTATTGGAGGCAGAAGCAGTCAAGGGTAGCCTAGGGTTAGGGTTAGGCTTAGGGTTAGGCTTAGGGTATGGCTTAGGGTACGGGTTCGGGGAGGGGTTCGGGTACGGCATAGGGTATGGGTTAGGGTTAGGGTTAGGGTGAGTGTTAGGGTTAGGGCTCGGTTTAGGGTACGGGTTAGGATTAGGGTACGTGTTAGGGTTAGGGTAGGTGTTAGGGTTAGGGTACGCGTTAGGGTTAGGGTAGTTATTAAACCTATCCCACTCTCTAGATACCCCTTAGCACGTAAAGGAATATTATTTGCGGGTCCAGCCTTGGAGAAGAGTTTAGACACTAGGATAAAATAAGGAACACATACATTATAAAGAAATCACATTAGGATTCTCTTTTTAAGCTGTTCCTTAAAACACTAGTGCTTAGGAAATCTATTGGAGGCAGAAGCAGTCAAGGGTAGCCTAGGGTTAGGGTTAGGCTTAGGGTACGGCTTAGGGTTCGGGTACGGCGTAGGGTATGGGTTAGGGTTAGGGTTAGGGTTAGTGTTAGGGTTAGGGCTCGGTTTAGGGTACGGGTTAGGATTAGGGTACGTGTTAGGGTTAGGGTAGGGGTTAGGGTTAGGGTACGCGTTAGGGTTAGGGTAGTTATTAAACCTATCCCACTCTCTAGATACCCCTTAGCACGTAAAGGAATATTATTTGGGGGTCCAGCCATGGAGAAGAGTTTAGACACTAGGATAAGATAAGGAACACATACATTATAAAGAAATCACATTAGGATTCTCTTTTTAAGCTGTTCCTTCAAACACTAGTGCTTAGGAAATCTATTGGAGGCAGAAGCAGTCAAGGGTAGCCTAGGGTTAGGGTTAGGCTTAGGGTTAGGCTTAGGGTACGGCTTAGGGTACGGGTTCGGGGAGGGGTTCGGGTACGGCGTAGGGTATGGGTTAGGGTTAGGGTTAGGGTTAGTGTTAGGGTTAGGGCTCGGTTTAGGGTACGGGTTAGAAATCACATTAGGATTCTGTTTTTAAGCTGTTCCTTAAAACACTAGTTCTTAGGAAATCTATTGGAGACCGAAGCACTCAAGGGTAGCCTAGGGTTAGGGTTAGGCTTAGGGTACGGCTTAGGGTTCGGGTACGGCGTAGGGTATGGGTTAGGGTTAGGGTTAGGGTTAGTGTTAGGGTTAGGGCTCGGTTTAGGGTACGGGTTAGGATTAGGGTACGTGTTAGGGTTAGGGTAGGGGTTAGGGTTAGGGTACGCGTTAGGGTTAGGGTAGTTATTAAACCTATCCCACTCTCTAGATACCCCTTAGCACGTAAAGGAATATTATTTGGGGGTCCAGCCATGGAGAAGAGTTTAGACACTAGGATAAAATAAGGAACACATACATTATAAAGAAATCACATTAGGATTCTCTTTTTAAGCTGTTCCTTACAACACTAGTGCTTAGGAAATCTATTGGAGGCAGAAGCAGTCAAGGGTAGCCTAGGGTTAGGGTTAGGCTTAGGGTTAGGCTTAGGGTACGGCTTAGGGTACGGGTTTGGGGAGGGGTTCGGGTACGGCGTAGGGTATGGGTTAGGGTTAGGGTTAGGGTTAGTGTTAGGGTTAGGGCTCGGTTTAGGGTACGGGTTAGGATTAGGGTACGTGTTAGGGTTAGGGTAGGGGTTAGGGTTAGGGTACGCGTTAGGGTTAGGGTAGTTATTAAACCTATCCCACTCTCTAGATACCCCTTAGCACGTAAAGGAATATTATTTGGGGGTCCAGCCATGGAGAAGAGTTTAGACACTAGGATAAAATAAGGAACACATACATTATAAAGAAATCACATTAGGATTCTCTTTTTAAGCTGTTCCTTCAAACACTAGTGCTTAGGAAATCTATTGGAGGCAGAAGCAGTCAAGGGTAGCCTAGGGTTAGGGTTAGGCTTAGGGTTAGGCTTAGGGTACGGCTTAGGGTACGGGTTCGGGGAGGGGTTCGGGTACGGCGTAGGGTATGGGTTAGGGTTAGGGTTAGGGTTAGTGTTAGGGTTAGGGCTCGGTTTAGGGTACGGGTTAGGATTAGGGTACGTGTTAGGGTTAGGGTAGGGGTTAGGGTTAGGGTACGCGTTAGGGTTAGGGTAGTTATTAAACCTATCCCACTCTCTAGATACCCCTTAGCACATAAAGGAATATTATTTGGGGGTCCAGCCATGGAGAAGAGTTTAGACACTAGGATAAAATAAGGAACACATACATTATAAAGAAATCACATTAGGATTCTCTTTTTAAGCTGTTCCTTCAAACACTAGTGCTTAGGAAATCTATTGGAGGCAGAAGCAGTCAAGGGTAGCCTAGGGTTAGGGTTAGGCTTAGGGTTAGGCTTAGGGTACGGCTTAGGGTAGGGGTTCGGGGAGGGGTTCGGGTACGGCGTAGGGTATGGGTTAGGGTTAGGGTTAGGGTTAGTGTTAGGGTTAGGGCTCGGTTTAGGGTACGGGTTAGGATTAGGGTACGTGTTAGGGTTAGGGTAGGGGTTAGGGTTAGGGTACGCGTTAGGGTTAGGGTAGTTATTAAACCTATCCCACTCTCTAGATACCCCTTAGCACGTAAAGGAATATTATTTGGGGGTCCAGCCATGGAGAAGAGTTTAGACACTAGGATAAGATAAGGAACACACCCATTATAAAGAAATCACATTAGGATTCTCTTTTTAAGCTGTTCCTTCAAACACTAGTGCTTAGGAAATCTATTGGAGGCAGAAGCAGTCAAGGGTAGCCTTGGGTTAGGGTTAGGCTTAGGGTTAGGCTTAGGGTACGGCTTAGGGTTCGGGTACGGCGTAGGGTATGGGTTAGGGTTAGGGTTAGGGTTAGTGTTAGGGTTAGGGCTCGGTTTAGGGTACGGGTTAGGATTAGGGTACGTGTTAGGGTTAGGGTAGGTGTTAGGGTTAGGGTATGCATTAGGGTTAGGGTAGTTATTAAACCTATCCCACTCTCTAGATACCCCTTAGCACGTAAAGGAATATTATTTGGGGGTCCAGCCATGGAGAAGAGTTTAGACACTAGGATAAGATAAGGAACACATACATTATAAAGAAATCACATTAGGATTCTCTTTTTAAGCTGTTCCTTCAAACACTAGTGCTTAGGAAATCTATTGGAGGCAGAAGCAGTCAAGGGTAGCCTAGGGTTAGGGTTAGGCTTAGGGTTAGGCTTAGGGTACGGCTTAGGGTACGGGTTCGGGGAGGGGTTCGGGTACGGCATAGGGTATGGGTTAGGGTTAGGGTTAGGGTTAGTGTTAGGGTTAGGGCTCGGTTTAGGGTACGGGTTAGGATTAGGGTACGTGTTAGGGTTAGGGTAGGTGTTAGGGTTAGGGTACGCGTTAGGGTTAGGGTAGTTATTAAACCTATCCCACTCTCTAGATACCCCTTAGCACGTAAAGGAATATTATTTGCGGGTCCAGCCATGGAAAAGAGTTTAGACACTAGGATAAAATAAGGAACACATACATTATAAAGAAATCACATTAGGATTCTCTTTTTAAGCTGTTCCTTAAAACACTAGTGCTTAGGAAATCTATTGGAGGCAGAAGCAGTCAAGGGTACCCTAGGGTTAGGGTTAGGCTTAGGGTTAGGCTTAGGGTACGGCTTAGGGTATGGGTTTGGGGAGGGGTTCGGGTACGGCGTAGGGTATTGGTTAGGGTTAGGGTTAGGGTTAGTGTTAGGGTTAGGGCTCGATTTAGGGTACGGGTTAGGATTAGGGTACGTGTTAGGGTTAGGGTAGGGGTTAGGGTTAGGGTACGCGTTAGGGTTAGGGTAGTTATTAAACCTATCCCACTCTCTAGATACCCCTTAGCACGTAAAGGAATATTATTTGGGGGTCCAGCCATGGAGAAGAGTTTAGACACTAGGATAAGATAAGGAACACACCCATTATAAAGAAATCACATTAGGATTCTCTTTTTAAGCTGTTCCTTCAAACACTAGTGCTTAGGAAATCTATTGGAGGCAGAAGCAGTCAAGGGTAGCCTAGGGTTAGGGTTAGGCTTAGGGTTAGGGTTAGGGTACGGCTTAGGGTAGGGGTTCGGGGAGGGGTTCGGGTACGGCGTAGGGTATGGGTTAGGGTTAGGGTTAGGGTTAGTGTTAGGGTTAGGGCTCGGTTTAGGGTACGGGTTAGGATTAGGGTACGTGTTAGGGTTAGGGTAGGGGTTAGGGTTAGGGTACGCGTTAGGGTTAGGGTAGTTATTAAACCTATCCCACTCTCTAGATACCCCTTAGCACGTAAAGGAATATTATTTGGGTGTCCAGCCATGGAGAAGAGTTTAGACACTAGGATAAGATAAGGAACACACCCATTATAAAGAAATCACATTAGGATTCTCTTTTTAAGCTGTTCCTTCAAACACTAGTGCTTAGGAAATCTATTGGAGGCAGAAGCAGTCAAGGGTAGCCTAGGGTTAGGGTTAGGCTTAGGGTTAGGCTTAGGGTACGGCTTAGGGTTCGGGTACGGCGTAGGGTATGGGTTAGGGTTAGGGTTAGTGTTAGGGTTAGGGCTCGGTTTAGGGTACGGGTTAGGATTAGGGTACGTGTTAGGGTTAGGGTAGGTGTTAGGGTTAGGGTACGCGTTAGGGTTAGGGTAGTTATTAAACCTATCCCACTCTCTAGATACCCCTTAGCACGTAAAGGAATATTATTTGGGGGTCCAGCCATGGAGAAGAGTTTAGACACTAGGATAAAATAAGGAACACATACATTATAAAGAAATCACATTAGGATTCTCTTTTTAAGCTGTTCCTTCAAACACTAGTGCTTAGGAAATCTATTGGAGGCAGAAGCAGTCAAGGGTAGCCTAGGGTTAGGGTTAGGCTTAGGGTTAGGCTTAGGGTATGGCTTAGGGTACGGGTTCGGGGAGGGGTTCGGGTACGGCATAGGGTATGGGTTAGGGTTAGGGTTAGGGTGAGTGTTAGGGTTAGGGCTCGGTTTAGGGTACGGGTTAGGATTAGGGTACGTGTTAGGGTTAGGGTAGGTGTTAGGGTTAGGGTACGCGTTAGGGTTAGGGTAGTTATTAAACCTATCCCACTCTCTAGATACCCCTTAGCACGTAAAGGAATATTATTTGCGGGTCCAGCCTTGGAGAAGAGTTTAGACACTAGGATAAAATAAGGAACACATACATTATAAAGAAATCACATTAGGATTCTCTTTTTAAGCTGTTCCTTAAAACACTAGTGCTTAGGAAATCTATTGGAGGCAGAAGCAGTCAAGGGTAGCCTAGGGTTAGGGTTAGGCTTAGGGTACGGCTTAGGGTTCGGGTACGGCGTAGGGTATGGGTTAGGGTTAGGGTTAGGGTTAGTGTTAGGGTTAGGGCTCGGTTTAGGGTACGGGTTAGGATTAGGGTACGTGTTAGGGTTAGGGTAGGGGTTAGGGTTAGGGTACGCGTTAGGGTTAGGGTAGTTATTAAACCTATCCCACTCTCTAGATACCCCTTAGCACGTAAAGGAATATTATTTGGGGGTCCAGCCATGGAGAAGAGTTTAGACACTAGGATAAGATAAGGAACACATACATTATAAAGAAATCACATTAGGATTCTCTTTTTAAGCTGTTCCTTCAAACACTAGTGCTTAGGAAATCTATTGGAGGCAGAAGCAGTCAAGGGTAGCCTAGGGTTAGGGTTAGGCTTAGGGTTAGGCTTAGGGTACGGCTTAGGGTACGGGTTCGGGGAGGGGTTCGGGTACGGCGTAGGGTATGGGTTAGGGTTAGGGTTAGGGTTAGTGTTAGGGTTAGGGCTCGGTTTAGGGTACGGGTTAGAAATCACATTAGGATTCTGTTTTTAAGCTGTTCCTTAAAACACTAGTTCTTAGGAAATCTATTGGAGACCGAAGCACTCAAGGGTAGCCTAGGGTTAGGGTTAGGCTTAGGGTACGGCTTAGGGTTCGGGTACGGCGTAGGGTATGGGTTAGGGTTAGGGTTAGGGTTAGTGTTAGGGTTAGGGCTCGGTTTAGGGTACGGGTTAGGATTAGGGTACGTGTTAGGGTTAGGGTAGGGGTTAGGGTTAGGGTACGCGTTAGGGTTAGGGTAGTTATTAAACCTATCCCACTCTCTAGATACCCCTTAGCACGTAAAGGAATATTATTTGGGGGTCCAGCCATGGAGAAGAGTTTAGACACTAGGATAAAATAAGGAACACATACATTATAAAGAAATCACATTAGGATTCTCTTTTTAAGCTGTTCCTTACAACACTAGTGCTTAGGAAATCTATTGGAGGCAGAAGCAGTCAAGGGTAGCCTAGGGTTAGGGTTAGGCTTAGGGTTAGGCTTAGGGTACGGCTTAGGGTACGGGTTTGGGGAGGGGTTCGGGTACGGCGTAGGGTATGGGTTAGGGTTAGGGTTAGGGTTAGTGTTAGGGTTAGGGCTCGGTTTAGGGTACGGGTTAGGATTAGGGTACGTGTTAGGGTTAGGGTAGGGGTTAGGGTTAGGGTACGCGTTAGGGTTAGGGTAGTTATTAAACCTATCCCACTCTCTAGATACCCCTTAGCACGTAAAGGAATATTATTTGGGGGTCCAGCCATGGAGAAGAGTTTAGACACTAGGATAAAATAAGGAACACATACATTATAAAGAAATCACATTAGGATTCTCTTTTTAAGCTGTTCCTTCAAACACTAGTGCTTAGGAAATCTATTGGAGGCAGAAGCAGTCAAGGGTAGCCTAGGGTTAGGGTTAGGCTTAGGGTTAGGCTTAGGGTACGGCTTAGGGTATGGGTTCGGGGAGGGGTTCGGGTACGGCGTAGGGTATGGGTTAGGGTTAGGGTTAGGGTTAGTGTTAGGGTTAGGGCTCGGTTTAGGGTACGGGTTAGGATTAGGGTACGTGTTAGGGTTAGGGTAGGGGTTAGGGTTAGGGTACGCGTTAGGGTTAGGGTAGTTATTAAACCTATCCCACTCTCTAGATACCCCTTAGCACATAAAGGAATATTATTTGGGGGTCCAGCCATGGAGAAGAGTTTAGACACTAGGATAAAATAAGGAACACATACATTATAAAGAAATCACATTAGGATTCTCTTTTTAAGCTGTTCCTTCAAACACTAGTGCTTAGGAAATCTATTGGAGGCAGAAGCAGTCAAGGGTAGCCTAGGGTTAGGGTTAGGCTTAGGGTTAGGCTTAGGGTACGGCTTAGGGTAGGGGTTCGGGGAGGGGTTCGGGTACGGCGTAGGGTATGGGTTAGGGTTAGGGTTAGGGTTAGTGTTAGGGTTAGGGCTCGGTTTAGGGTACGGGTTAGGATTAGGGTACGTGTTAGGGTTAGGGTAGGGGTTAGGGTTAGGGTACGCGTTAGGGTTAGGGTAGTTATTAAACCTATCCCACTCTCTAGATACCCCTTAGCACGTAAAGGAATATTATTTGGGGGTCCAGCCATGGAGAAGAGTTTAGACACTAGGATAAGATAAGGAACACACCCATTATAAAGAAATCACATTAGGATTCTCTTTTTAAGCTGTTCCTTCAAACACTAGTGCTTAGGAAATCTATTGGAGGCAGAAGCAGTCAAGGGTAGCCTTGGGTTAGGGTTAGGCTTAGGGTTAGGCTTAGGGTACGGCTTAGGGTTCGGGTACGGCGTAGGGTATGGGTTAGGGTTAGGGTTAGGGTTAGTGTTAGGGTTAGGGCTCGGTTTAGGGTACGGGTTAGGATTAGGGTACGTGTTAGGGTTAGGGTAGGTGTTAGGGTTAGGGTATGCATTAGGGTTAGGGTAGTTATTAAACCTATCCCACTCTCTAGATACCCCTTAGCACGTAAAGGAATATTATTTGGGGGTCCAGCCATGGAGAAGAGTTTAGACACTAGGATAAGATAAGGAACACATACATTATAAAGAAATCACATTAGGATTCTCTTTTTAAGCTGTTCCTTCAAACACTAGTGCTTAGGAAATCTATTGGAGGCAGAAGCAGTCAAGGGTAGCCTAGGGTTAGGGTTAGGCTTAGGGTTAGGCTTAGGGTACGGCTTAGGGTACGGGTTCGGGGAGGGGTTCGGGTACGGCATAGGGTATGGGTTAGGGTTAGGGTTAGGGTTAGTGTTAGGGTTAGGGCTCGGTTTAGGGTACGGGTTAGGATTAGGGTACGTGTTAGGGTTAGGGTAGGTGTTAGGGTTAGGGTACGCGTTAGGGTTAGGGTAGTTATTAAACCTATCCCACTCTCTAGATACCCCTTAGCACGTAAAGGAATATTATTTGCGGGTCCAGCCATGGAAAAGAGTTTAGACACTAGGATAAAATAAGGAACACATACATTATAAAGAAATCACATTAGGATTCTCTTTTTAAGCTGTTCCTTAAAACACTAGTGCTTAGGAAATCTATTGGAGGCAGAAGCAGTCAAGGGTACCCTAGGGTTAGGGTTAGGCTTAGGGTTAGGCTTAGGGTACGGCTTAGGGTATGGGTTTGGGGAGGGGTTCGGGTACGGCGTAGGGTATTGGTTAGGGTTAGGGTTAGGGTTAGTGTTAGGGTTAGGGCTCGATTTAGGGTACGGGTTAGGATTAGGGTACGTGTTAGGGTTAGGGTAGGGGTTAGGGTTAGGGTACGCGTTAGGGTTAGGGTAGTTATTAAACCTATCCCACTCTCTAGATACCCCTTAGCACGTAAAGGAATATTATTTGGGGGTCCAGCCATGGAGAAGAGTTTAGACACTAGGATAAGATAAGGAACACACCCATTATAAAGAAATCACATTAGGATTCTCTTTTTAAGCTGTTCCTTCAAACACTAGTGCTTAGGAAATCTATTGGAGGCAGAAGCAGTCAAGGGTAGCCTAGGGTTAGGGTTAGGCTTAGGGTTAGGCTTAGGGTACGGCTTAGGGTACGGGTTCGGGGAGGGGTTCGGGTACGGCGTAGGGTATGGGTTAGGGTTAGGGTTAGGGTTAGTGTTAGGGTTAGGGCTCGGTTTAGGGTACGGGTTAGGATTAGGGTACGTGTTAGGGTTAGGGTAGGTGTTAGGGTTAGGGTACGCGTTAGGGTTAGGGTAGTTATTAAACCTATCCCACTCTCTAGATACCCCTTAGCACGAAAAGGAATATTATTTGGGGGTCCAGCCATGGAGAAGAGTTTAGACACTAGGATAAGATAAGGAACACACCCATTATAAAGAAATCACATTTGGATTCTCTTTTTAAGCTGTTTCTTCAAACACTAGTGCTTAGGAAATCTATTGGAGGCAGAAGCAGTCAAGGGTAGCCTAGGGTTAGGGTTAGGCTTAGGGTTAGGCTTAGGGTACGGCTTAGGGTTCGGGTACGGCGTAGGGTATGGGTTAGGGTTAGGGTTAGGGTTAGTGTTAGGGTTAGGGCTCGGTTTAGGGTACGGGTTAGGATTAGGGTACGTGTTAGGGTTAGGGTAGGTGTTAGGGTTAGGGTACGCGTTAGGGTTAGGGTAGTTATTAAACCTATCCCACTCTCTAGATACCCCTTAGCACGTAAAGGAATATTATTTGGGGGTCCAGCCATGGAGAAGAGTTTAGACACTAGGATAAGATAAGGAACACATACATTATAAAGAAATCACATTAGGATTCTCTTTTTAAGCTGTTCCTTCAAACACTAGTGCTTAGGAAATCTATTGGAGGCAGAAGCAGTCAAGGGTAGCCTAGGGTTAGGGTTAGGCTTAGGGTTAGGCTTAGGGTACGGCTTAGGGTACGGGTTCGGGGAGGGGTTCGGGTACGGCATAGGGTATGGGTTAGGGTTAGGGTTAGGGTTAGTGTTAGGGTTAGGGCTCGGTTTAGGGTACGGGTTAGGATTAGGGTACGTGTTAGGGTTAGGGTAGGGGTTAGGGTTAGGGTACGCGTTAGGGTTAGGGTAGGTATTAAACCTATCCCACCCTCTAGATACCCCTTAGCACGTAAAGGAATATTATTTGGGGGTCCAGCCATGGAGAAGAGTTTAGACACTAGGATAAAATAAGGAACACATACATTATAAAGAAATCACATTAGGATTCTCTTTTTAAGCTGTTCCTTACAACACTAGTGCTTAGGAAATCTATTGGAGGCAGAAGCAGTCAAGGGTAGCCTAGGGTTAGGGTTAGGCTTAGGGTTAGGCTTAGGGTACGGCTTAGGGTACGGGTTTGGGGAGGGGTTCGGGTACGGCGTAGGGTATGGGTTAGGGTTAGGGTTAGGGTTAGTGTTAGGGTTAGGGCTCGGTTTAGGGTACGGGTTAGGATTAGGGTACGTGTTAGGGTTAGGGTAGGGGTTAGGGTTAGGGTACGCGTTAGGGTTAGGGTAGTTATTAAACCTATCCCACTCTCTAGATACCCCTTAGCACGTAAAGGAATATTATTTGGGGGTCCAGCCATGGAGAAGAGTTTAGACACTAGGATAAAATAAGGAACACATACATTATAAAGAAATCACATTAGGATTCTCTTTTTAAGCTGTTCCTTCAAACACTAGTGCTTAGGAAATCTATTGGAGGCAGAAGCAGTCAAGGGTAGCCTAGGGTTAGGGTTAGGCTTAGGGTTAGGCGTAGGGTACGGCTTAGGGTACGGGTTCGGGGAGGGGTTCGGGTACGGCGTAGGGTATGGGTTAGGGTTAGGGTTAGGGTTAGTGTTAGGGTTAGGGCTCGGTTTAGGGTACGGGTTAGGATTAGGGTACGTGTTAGGGTTAGGGTAGGGGTTAGGGTTAGGGTACGCGTTAGGGTTAGGGTAGTTATTAAACCTATCCCACTCTCTAGATACCCCTTAGCACGTAAAGGAATATTATTTGGGGGTCCAGCCATGGAGAAGAGTTTAGACACTAGGATAAAATAAGGAACACATACATTATAAAGAAATCACATTAGGATTCTCTTTTTAAGCTGTTCCTTCAAACACTAGTGCTTAGGAAATCTATTGGAGGCAGAAGCAGTCAAGGGTAGCCTAGGGTTAGGGTTAGGCTTAGGGTTAGGCTTAGGGTACGGCTTAGGGTAGGGGTTCGGGGAGGGGTTCGGGTACGGCGTAGGGTATGGGTTAGGGTTAGGGTTAGGGTTAGTGTTAGGGTTAGGGCTCGGTTTAGGGTACGGGTTAGGATTAGGGTACGTGTTAGGGTTAGGGTAGGGGTTAGGGTTAGGGTACGCGTTAGGGTTAGGGTAGTTATTAAACCTATCCCACTCTCTAGATACCCCTTAGCACGTAAAGGAATATTATTTGGGGGTCCAGCCATGGAGAAGAGTTTAGACACTAGGATAAGATAAGGAACACACCCATTATAAAGAAATCACATTAGGATTCTCTTTTTAAGCTGTTCCTTCAAACACTAGTGCTTAGGAAATCTATTGGAGGCAGAAGCAGTCAAGGGTAGCCTTGGGTTAGGGTTAGGCTTAGGGTTAGGCTTAGGGTACGGCTTAGGGTTCGGGTACGGCGTAGGGTATGGGTTAGGGTTAGGGTTAGGGTTAGTGTTAGGGTTAGGGCTCGGTTTAGGGTACGGGTTAGGATTAGGGTACGTGTTAGGGTTAGGGTAGGTGTTAGGGTTAGGGTATGCATTAGGGTTAGGGTAGTTATTAAACCTATCCCACTCTCTAGATACCCCTTAGCACGTAAAGGAATATTATTTGGGGGTCCAGCCATGGAGAAGAGTTTAGACACTAGGATAAGATAAGGAACACATACATTATAAAGAAATCACATTAGGATTCTCTTTTTAAGCTGTTCCTTCAAACACTAGTGCTTAGGAAATCTATTGGAGGCAGAAGCAGTCAAGGGTAGCCTAGGGTTAGGGTTAGGCTTAGGGTTAGGCTTAGGGTACGGCTTAGGGTACGGGTTCGGGGAGGGGTTCGGGTACGGCATAGGGTATGGGTTAGGGTTAGGGTTAGGGTTAGTGTTAGGGTTAGGGCTCGGTTTAGGGTACGGGTTAGGATTAGGGTACGTGTTAGGGTTAGGGTAGGTGTTAGGGTTAGGGTACGCGTTAGGGTTAGGGTAGTTATTAAACCTATCCCACTCTCTAGATACCCCTTAGCACGTAAAGGAATATTATTTGCGGGTCCAGCCATGGAAAAGAGTTTAGACACTAGGATAAAATAAGGAACACATACATTATAAAGAAATCACATTAGGATTCTCTTTTTAAGCTGTTCCTTAAAACACTAGTGCTTAGGAAATCTATTGGAGGCAGAAGCAGTCAAGGGTACCCTAGGGTTAGGGTTAGGCTTAGGGTTAGGCTTAGGGTACGGCTTAGGGTATGGGTTTGGGGAGGGGTTCGGGTACGGCGTAGGGTATTGGTTAGGGTTAGGGTTAGGGTTAGTGTTAGGGTTAGGGCTCGATTTAGGGTACGGGTTAGGATTAGGGTACGTGTTAGGGTTAGGGTAGGGGTTAGGGTTAGGGTACGCGTTAGGGTTAGGGTAGTTATTAAACCTATCCCACTCTCTAGATACCCCTTAGCACGTAAAGGAATATTATTTGGGGGTCCAGCCATGGAGAAGAGTTTAGACACTAGGATAAGATAAGGAACACACCCATTATAAAGAAATCACATTAGGATTCTCTTTTTAAGCTGTTCCTTCAAACACTAGTGCTTAGGAAATCTATTGGAGGCAGAAGCAGTCAAGGGTAGCCTAGGGTTAGGGTTAGGCTTAGGGTTAGGCTTAGGGTACGGCTTAGGGTACGGGTTCGGGGAGGGGTTCGGGTACGGCGTAGGGTATGGGTTAGGGTTAGGGTTAGGGTTAGTGTTAGGGTTAGGGCTCGGTTTAGGGTACGGGTTAGGATTAGGGTACGTGTTAGGGTTAGGGTAGGTGTTAGGGTTAGGGTACGCGTTAGGGTTAGGGTAGTTATTAAACCTATCCCACTCTCTAGATACCCCTTAGCACGAAAAGGAATATTATTTGGGGGTCCAGCCATGGAGAAGAGTTTAGACACTAGGATAAGATAAGGAACACACCCATTATAAAGAAATCACATTTGGATTCTCTTTTTAAGCTGTTTCTTCAAACACTAGTGCTTAGGAAATCTATTGGAGGCAGAAGCAGTCAAGGGTAGCCTAGGGTTAGGGTTAGGCTTAGGGTTAGGCTTAGGGTACGGCTTAGGGTTCGGGTACGGCGTAGGGTATGGGTTAGGGTTAGGGTTAGGGTTAGTGTTAGGGTTAGGGCTCGGTTTAGGGTACGGGTTAGGATTAGGGTACGTGTTAGGGTTAGGGTAGGTGTTAGGGTTAGGGTACGCGTTAGGGTTAGGGTAGTTATTAAACCTATCCCACTCTCTAGATACCCCTTAGCACGTAAAGGAATATTATTTGGGGGTCCAGCCATGGAGAAGAGTTTAGACACTAGGATAAGATAAGGAACACATACATTATAAAGAAATCACATTAGGATTCTCTTTTTAAGCTGTTCCTTCAAACACTAGTGCTTAGGAAATCTATTGGAGGCAGAAGCAGTCAAGGGTAGCCTAGGGTTAGGGTTAGGCTTAGGGTTAGGCTTAGGGTACGGCTTAGGGTACGGGTTCGGGGAGGGGTTCGGGTACGGCATAGGGTATGGGTTAGGGTTAGGGTTAGGGTTAGTGTTAGGGTTAGGGCTCGGTTTAGGGTACGGGTTAGGATTAGGGTACGTGTTAGGGTTAGGGTAGGGGTTAGGGTTAGGGTACGCGTTAGGGTTAGGGTAGGTATTAAACCTATCCCACCCTCTAGATACCCCTTAGCACGTAAAGGAATATTATTTGGGGGTCCAGCCATGGAGAAGAGTTTAGACACTAGGATAAAATAAGGAACACATACATTATAAAGAAATCACATTAGGATTCTCTTTTTAAGCTGTTCCTTACAACACTAGTGCTTAGGAAATCTATTGGAGGCAGAAGCAGTCAAGGGTAGCCTAGGGTTAGGGTTAGGCTTAGGGTTAGGCTTAGGGTACGGCTTAGGGTACGGGTTTGGGGAGGGGTTCGGGTACGGCGTAGGGTATGGGTTAGGGTTAGGGTTAGGGTTAGTGTTAGGGTTAGGGCTCGGTTTAGGGTACGGGTTAGGATTAGGGTACGTGTTAGGGTTAGGGTAGGGGTTAGGGTTAGGGTACGCGTTAGGGTTAGGGTAGTTATTAAACCTATCCCACTCTCTAGATACCCCTTAGCACGTAAAGGAATATTATTTGGGGGTCCAGCCATGGAGAAGAGTTTAGACACTAGGATAAAATAAGGAACACATACATTATAAAGAAATCACATTAGGATTCTCTTTTTAAGCTGTTCCTTCAAACACTAGTGCTTAGGAAATCTATTGGAGGCAGAAGCAGTCAAGGGTAGCCTAGGGTTAGGGTTAGGCTTAGGGTTAGGCGTAGGGTACGGCTTAGGGTACGGGTTCGGGGAGGGGTTCGGGTACGGCGTAGGGTATGGGTTAGGGTTAGGGTTAGGGTTAGTGTTAGGGTTAGGGCTCGGTTTAGGGTACGGGTTAGGATTAGGGTACGTGTTAGGGTTAGGGTAGGGGTTAGGGTTAGGGTACGCGTTAGGGTTAGGGTAGTTATTAAACCTATCCCACTCTCTAGATACCCCTTAGCACGTAAAGGAATATTATTTGGGGGTCCAGCCATGGAGAAGAGTTTAGACACTAGGATAAAATAAGGAACACATACATTATAAAGAAATCACATTAGGATTCTCTTTTTAAGCTGTTCCTTCAAACACTAGTGCTTAGGAAATCTATTGGAGGCAGAAGCAGTCAAGGGTAGCCTAGGGTTAGGGTTAGGCTTAGGGTTAGGCTTAGGGTACGGCTTAGGGTAGGGGTTCGGGGAGGGGTTCGGGTACGGCGTAGGGTATGGGTTAGGGTTAGGGTTAGGGTTAGTGTTAGGGTTAGGGCTCGGTTTAGGGTACGGGTTAGGATTAGGGTACGTGTTAGGGTTAGGGTAGGGGTTAGGGTTAGGGTACGCGTTAGGGTTAGGGTAGTTATTAAACCTATCCCACTCTCTAGATACCCCTTAGCACGTAAAGGAATATTATTTGGGGGTCCAGCCATGGAGAAGAGTTTAGACACTAGGATAAGATAAGGAACACACCCATTATAAAGAAATCACATTAGGATTCTCTTTTTAAGCTGTTCCTTCAAACACTAGTGCTTAGGAAATCTATTGGAGGCAGAAGCAGTCAAGGGTAGCCTTGGGTTAGGGTTAGGCTTAGGGTTAGGCTTAGGGTACGGCTTAGGGTTCGGGTACGGCGTAGGGTATGGGTTAGGGTTAGGGTTAGGGTTAGTGTTAGGGTTAGGGCTCGGTTTAGGGTACGGGTTAGGATTAGGGTACGTGTTAGGGTTAGGGTAGGGGTTAGGGTTAGGGTACGCGTTAGGGTTAGGGTAGTTATTAAACCTATCCCACTCTCTAGATACCCCTTAGCACGTAAAGGAATATTATTTGGGGGTCCAGCCATGGAGAAGAGTTTAGACACTAGGATAAGATAAGGAACACATACATTATAAAGAAATCACATTAGGATTCTCTTTTTAAGCTGTTCCTTCAAACACTAGTGCTTAGGAAATCTATTGGAGGCAGAAGCAGTCAAGGGTAGCCTAGGGTTAGGGTTAGGCTTAGGGTTAGGCTTAGGGTACGGCTTAGGGTACGGGTTCGGGGAGGGGTTCGGGTACGGCGTAGGGTATGGGTTAGGGTTAGGGTTAGGGTTAGTGTTAGGGTTAGGGCTCGGTTTAGGGTACGGGTTAGAAATCACATTAGGATTCTGTTTTTAAGCTGTTCCTTAAAACACTAGTTCTTAGGAAATCTATTGGAGACCGAAGCACTCAAGGGTAGCCTAGGGTTAGGGCTAGGCTTAGGGTTAGGCTTAGGGTACGGCTTAGGGTACGGGTTCGGCGTAGGGTATGGGTTTGGGTTAGGGTTAGGGTTAGTGTTAGGGTTAGGGATCGGTTTAGGGTACGGGTTAGGATTAGGGTACGTGTTAGGGTTAGGGTAGGGGTTAGGGTTAGGGTACGCGTTAGGGTTAGGGTAGTTATTAAACCTATCCCACTCTCTAGATACCCCTTAGCACGTAAAGGAATATTATTTGGGGGTCCAGCCATGGAGAAGAGTTTAGACACTAGGATAAAATAAGGAACACATACATTATAAAGAAATCGCATTAGGATTCTCTTTTTAAGCTGTTCCTTCAAACACTAGTGCTTAGGAAATCTATTGGAGGCAGAAGCAGTCAAGGGTAGCCTAGGGTTAGGGTTAGGCTTAGGGTTAGGCTTAGGGTACGGCTTAGGGTAGGGGTTCGGGGAGGGGTTCGGGTACGGTGTAGGGTATGGGTTAGGGTTAGGGTTCGTGTTAGGGTTAGGGCTCGGTTTAGGGTACGGGTTAGGATTAGGGTACGTGTTAGGGTTAGGGTAGGGGTTAGGGTTAGGGTACGCATTAGGGTTAGGGTAGTTAGTAAACCTATCCCACTCTCTAGATACCCCTTAGCACGTAAAGGAATATTATTTGGGGGTGCAGCCATGGAGAAGAGTTTAGACACTAGGATAAGATAAGGAACACACCCATTATAAAGAAATCACATTAGGATTCTCTTTTTAAGCTGTTCCTTACAACACTAGTGCTTAGGAAATCTATTGGAGGCAGAAGCAGTCAAGGGTAGCCTAGGGTTAGGGTTAGGCTTAGGGTTAGGCTTAGGGTACGGCTTAGGGTACGGGTTTGGGGAGGGGTTCGGGTACGGCGTAGGGTATGGGTTAGGGTTAGGGTTAGGGTTAGTGTTAGGGTTAGGGCTCGGTTTAGGGTACGGGTTAGGTTTAGGGTACGTGTTAGGGTTAGGGTAGGGGTTAGGGTTAGGGTACGCGTTAGGGTTAGGGTAGTTATTAAACCTATCCCACTCTCTAGATACCCCTTAGCACGTAAAGGAATATTATTTGGGGGTCCAGCCATGGAGAAGAGTTTAGACACTAGGATAAAATAAGGAACACATACATTATAAAGAAATCACATTAGGATTCTCTTTTTAAGTTGTTCCTTCAAACACTAGTGCTTAGGAAATCTATTGGAGGCAGAAGCAGTCAAGGGTAGCCTAGGGTTAGGGTTAGGCTTAGGGTTAGGCTTAGGGTACGGCTTAGGGTACGGGTTCGGGGAGGGGTTCGGGTACGGCGTAGGGTATGGGTTAGGGTTAGGGTTAGGGTTAGTGTTAGGGTTAGGGCTCGGTTTAGGGTACGGGTTAGGATTAGGGTACGTGTTAGGGTTAGGGTAGGTGTTAGGGTTAGGGTACGCGTTAGGGTTAGGGTAGTTATTAAACCTATCCCACTCTCTAGATACCCCTTAGCACGTAAAGGAATATTATTTGCGGGTCCAGCCATGGAAAAGAGTTTAGACACTAGGATAAAATAAGGAACACATACATTATAAAGAAATCACATTAGGATTCCCTTTTTAAGCTGTTCCTTAAAACACTAGTGCTTAGGAAATCTATTGGAGGCAGAAGCAGTCAAGGGTAGCCTAGGGTTAGGGTTAGGCTTAGGGTTAGGCTTAGGGTACGGCTTAGGGTTCGGGTACGGCGTAGGGTATGGGTTAGGGTTAGGGTTAGGGTTAGTGTTAGGGTTAGGGCTCGGTTTAGGGTACGGGTTAGGAGTAGGGTACGTGTTAGGGTTAGGGTAGGGGTTAGGGTTAGGGTACGCGTTAGGGTTAGGGTAGGTATTAAACCTATCCCACTCTCTAGATACCCCTTAGCACGTAAAGGAATATTATTTGGGGGTCCAGCCATGGAGAAGAGTTTAGACACTAGGATAAAATAAGGAACACATACATTATAAAGAAATCACATTAGGATTCTCTTTTTAAGCTGTTCCTTACAACACTAGTGCTTAGGAAATCTATTGGAGGCAGAAGCAGTCAAGGGTAGCCTAGGGTTAGGGTTAGGCTTAGGGTTAGGCTTAGGGTACGGCTTAGGGTAGGGGTTTGGGGAGGGGTTCGGGTACGGCGTAGGGTATGGGTTAGGGTTAGGGTTAGGGTTAGTGTTAGGGTTAGGGCTCGGTTTAGGGTACGGGTTAGGATTAGGGTACGTGTTAGGGTTAGGGTAGGGGTTAGGGTTAGGGTACGCGTTAGGGTTAGGGTAGTTATTAAACCTATCCCACTCTCTAGATACCCCTTAGCACGTAAAGGAATATTATTTGGGGGTCCAGCCATGGAGAAGAGTTTAGACACTAGGATAAGATAAGGAACACACCCATTATAAAGAAATCACATTAGGATTCTCTTTTTAAGCTGTTCCTTCAAACACTAGTGCTTAGGAAATCTATTGGAGGCAGAAGCAGTCAAGGGTAGCCTTGGGTTAGGGTTAGGCTTAGGGTTAGGCTTAGGGTACGGCTTAGGGTTCGGGTACGGCGTAGGGTATGGGTTAGGGTTAGGGTTAGGGTTAGTGTTAGGGTTAGGGCTCGGTTTAGGGTACGGGTTAGGATTAGGGTACGTGTTAGGGTTAGGGTAGGTGTTAGGGTTAGGGTATGCATTAGGGTTAGGGTAGTTATTAAACCTATCCCACTCTCTAGATACCCCTTAGCACGTAAAGGAATATTATTTGGGGGTCCAGCCATGGAGAAGAGTTTAGACACTAGGATAAGATAAGGAACACATACATTATAAAGAAATCACATTAGGATTCTCTTTTTAAGCTGTTCCTTCAAACACTAGTGCTTAGGAAATCTATTGGAGGCAGAAGCAGTCAAGGGTAGCCTAGGGTTAGGGTTAGGCTTAGGGTTAGGCTTAGGGTACGGCTTAGGGTACGGGTTCGGGGAGGGGTTCGGGTACGGCATAGGGTATGGGTTAGGGTTAGGGTTAGGGTTAGTGTTAGGGTTAGGGCTCGGTTTAGGGTACGGGTTAGGATTAGGGTACGTGTTAGGGTTAGGGTAGGGGTTAGGGTTAGGGTACGCGTTAGGGTTAGGGTAGGTATTAAACCTATCCCACTCTCTAGATACCCCTTAGCACGTAAAGGAATATTATTTGGGGGTCCAGCCATGGAGAAGAGTTTAGACACTAGGATAAAATAAGGAACACATACATTATAAAGAAATCACATTAGGATTCTCTTTTTAAGCTGTTCCTTACAACACTAGTGCTTAGGAAATCTATTGGAGGCAGAAGCAGTCAAGGGTAGCCTAGGGTTAGGGTTAGGCTTAGGGTTAGGCTTAGGGTACGGCTTAGGGTACGGGTTCGGGGAGGGGTTCGGGTACGGCGTAGGGTATGGGTTAGGGTTAGGGTTAGGGTTAGTGTTAGGGTTAGGGCTCGGTTTAGGGTACGGGTTAGAAATCACATTAGGATTCTGTTTTTAAGCTGTTCCTTAAAACACTAGTTCTTAGGAAATCTATTGGAGACCGAAGCACTCAAGGGTAGCCTAGGGTTAGGGCTAGGCTTAGGGTTAGGCTTAGGGTACGGCTTAGGGTACGGGTTCGGCGTAGGGTATGGGTTTGGGTTAGGGTTAGGGTTAGTGTTAGGGTTAGGGATCGGTTTAGGGTACGGGTTAGGATTAGGGTACGTGTTAGGGTTAGGGTAGGGGTTAGGGTTAGGGTACGCGTTAGGGTTAGGGTAGTTATTAAACCTATCCCACTCTCTAGATACCCCTTAGCACGTAAAGGAATATTATTTGGGGGTCCAGCCATGGAGAAGAGTTTAGACACTAGGATAAAATAAGGAACACATACATTATAAAGAAATCGCATTAGGATTCTCTTTTTAAGCTGTTCCTTCAAACACTAGTGCTTAGGAAATCTATTGGAGGCAGAAGCAGTCAAGGGTAGCCTAGGGTTAGGGTTAGGCTTAGGGTTAGGCTTAGGGTACGGCTTAGGGTAGGGGTTCGGGGAGGGGTTCGGGTACGGTGTAGGGTATGGGTTAGGGTTAGGGTTCGTGTTAGGGTTAGGGCTCGGTTTAGGGTACGGGTTAGGATTAGGGTACGTGTTAGGGTTAGGGTAGGGGTTAGGGTTAGGGTACGCATTAGGGTTAGGGTAGTTAGTAAACCTATCCCACTCTCTAGATACCCCTTAGCACGTAAAGGAATATTATTTGGGGGTGCAGCCATGGAGAAGAGTTTAGACACTAGGATAAGATAAGGAACACACCCATTATAAAGAAATCACATTAGGATTCTCTTTTTAAGCTGTTCCTTACAACACTAGTGCTTAGGAAATCTATTGGAGGCAGAAGCAGTCAAGGGTAGCCTAGGGTTAGGGTTAGGCTTAGGGTTAGGCTTAGGGTACGGCTTAGGGTACGGGTTTGGGGAGGGGTTCGGGTACGGCGTAGGGTATGGGTTAGGGTTAGGGTTAGGGTTAGTGTTAGGGTTAGGGCTCGGTTTAGGGTACGGGTTAGGATTAGGGTACGTGTTAGGGTTAGGGTAGGGGTTAGGGTTAGGGTACGCGTTAGGGTTAGGGTAGTTATTAAACCTATCCCACTCTCTAGATACCCCTTAGCACGTAAAGGAATATTATTTGGGGGTCCAGCCATGGAGAAGAGTTTAGACACTAGGATAAAATAAGGAACACATACATTATAAAGAAATCACATTAGGATTCTCTTTTTAAGTTGTTCCTTCAAACACTAGTGCTTAGGAAATCTATTGGAGGCAGAAGCAGTCAAGGGTAGCCTAGGGTTAGGGTTAGGCTTAGGGTTAGGCTTAGGGTACGGCTTAGGGTACGGGTTCGGGGAGGGGTTCGGGTACGGCGTAGGGTATGGGTTAGGGTTAGGGTTAGGGTTAGTGTTAGGGTTAGGGCTCGGTTTAGGGTACGGGTTAGGATTAGGGTACGTGTTAGGGTTAGGGTAGGTGTTAGGGTTAGGGTACGCGTTAGGGTTAGGGTAGTTATTAAACCTATCCCACTCTCTAGATACCCCTTAGCACGTAAAGGAATATTATTTGCGGGTCCAGCCATGGAAAAGAGTTTAGACACTAGGATAAAATAAGGAACACATACATTATAAAGAAATCACATTAGGATTCCCTTTTTAAGCTGTTCCTTAAAACACTAGTGCTTAGGAAATCTATTGGAGGCAGAAGCAGTCAAGGGTAGCCTAGGGTTAGGGTTAGGCTTAGGGTTAGGCTTAGGGTACGGCTTAGGGTTCGGGTACGGCGTAGGGTATGGGTTAGGGTTAGGGTTAGGGTTAGTGTTAGGGTTAGGGCTCGGTTTAGGGTACGGGTTAGGAGTAGGGTACGTGTTAGGGTTAGGGTAGGGGTTAGGGTTAGGGTACGCGTTAGGGTTAGGGTAGGTATTAAACCTATCCCACTCTCTAGATACCCCTTAGCACGTAAAGGAATATTATTTGGGGGTCCAGCCATGGAGAAGAGTTTAGACACTAGGATAAAATAAGGAACACATACATTATAAAGAAATCACATTAGGATTCTCTTTTTAAGCTGTTCCTTACAACACTAGTGCTTAGGAAATCTATTGGAGGCAGAAGCAGTCAAGGGTAGCCTAGGGTTAGGGTTAGGCTTAGGGTTAGGCTTAGGGTACGGCTTAGGGTAGGGGTTTGGGGAGGGGTTCGGGTACGGCGTAGGGTATGGGTTAGGGTTAGGGTTAGGGTTAGTGTTAGGGTTAGGGCTCGGTTTAGGGTACGGGTTAGGATTAGGGTACGTGTTAGGGTTAGGGTAGGGGTTAGGGTTAGGGTACGCGTTAGGGTTAGGGTAGTTATTAAACCTATCCCACTCTCTAGATACCCCTTAGCACGTAAAGGAATATTATTTGGGGGTCCAGCCATGGAGAAGAGTTTAGACACTAGGATAAGATAAGGAACACACCCATTATAAAGAAATCACATTAGGATTCTCTTTTTAAGCTGTTCCTTCAAACACTAGTGCTTAGGAAATCTATTGGAGGCAGAAGCAGTCAAGGGTAGCCTTGGGTTAGGGTTAGGCTTAGGGTTAGGCTTAGGGTACGGCTTAGGGTTCGGGTACGGCGTAGGGTATGGGTTAGGGTTAGGGTTAGGGTTAGTGTTAGGGTTAGGGCTCGGTTTAGGGTACGGGTTAGGATTAGGGTACGTGTTAGGGTTAGGGTAGGTGTTAGGGTTAGGGTATGCATTAGGGTTAGGGTAGTTATTAAACCTATCCCACTCTCTAGATACCCCTTAGCACGTAAAGGAATATTATTTGGGGGTCCAGCCATGGAGAAGAGTTTAGACACTAGGATAAGATAAGGAACACATACATTATAAAGAAATCACATTAGGATTCTCTTTTTAAGCTGTTCCTTCAAACACTAGTGCTTAGGAAATCTATTGGAGGCAGAAGCAGTCAAGGGTAGCCTAGGGTTAGGGTTAGGCTTAGGGTTAGGCTTAGGGTACGGCTTAGGGTACGGGTTCGGGGAGGGGTTCGGGTACGGCATAGGGTATGGGTTAGGGTTAGGGTTAGGGTTAGTGTTAGGGTTAGGGCTCGGTTTAGGGTACGGGTTAGGATTAGGGTACGTGTTAGGGTTAGGGTAGGTGTTAGGGTTAGGGTACGCGTTAGGGTTAGGGTAGTTATTAAACCTATCCCACTCTCTAGATACCCCTTAGCACGTAAAGGAATATTATTTGCGGGTCCAGCCATGGAAAAGAGTTTAGACACTAGGATAAAATAAGGAACACATACATTATAAAGAAATCACATTAGGATTCTCTTTTTAAGCTGTTCCTTAAAACACTAGTGCTTAGGAAATCTATTGGAGGCAGAAGCAGTCAAGGGTACCCTAGGGTTAGGGTTAGGCTTAGGGTTAGGCTTAGGGTACGGCTTAGGGTATGGGTTTGGGGAGGGGTTCGGGTACGGCGTAGGGTATTGGTTAGGGTTAGGGTTAGGGTTAGTGTTAGGGTTAGGGCTCGATTTAGGGTACGGGTTAGGATTAGGGTACGTGTTAGGGTTAGGGTAGGGGTTAGGGTTAGGGTACGCGTTAGGGTTAGGGTAGTTATTAAACCTATCCCACTCTCTAGATACCCCTTAGCACGTAAAGGAATATTATTTGGGGGTCCAGCCATGGAGAAGAGTTTAGACACTAGGATAAGATAAGGAACACACCCATTATAAAGAAATCACATTAGGATTCTCTTTTTAAGCTGTTCCTTCAAACACTAGTCCTTAGGAAATCTATTGGAGGCAGAAGCAGTCAAGGGTAGCCTAGGGTTAGGGTTAGGCTTAGGGTTAGGGTTAGGGTACGGCTTAGGGTAGGGGTTCGGGGAGGGGTTCGGGTACGGCGTAGGGTATGGGTTAGGGTTAGGGTTAGGGTTAGTGTTAGGGTTAGGGCTCGGTTTAGGGTACGGGTTAGGATTAGGGTACGTGTTAGGGTTAGGGTAGGGGTTAGGGTTAGGGTACGCGTTAGGGTTAGGGTAGTTATTAAACCTATCCCACTCTCTAGATACCCCTTAGCACGTAAAGGAATATTATTTGGGTGTCCAGCCATGGAGAAGAGTTTAGACACTAGGATAAGATAAGGAACACACCCATTATAAAGAAATCACATTAGGATTCTCTTTTTAAGCTGTTCCTTCAAACACTAGTGCTTAGGAAATCTATTGGAGGCAGAAGCAGTCAAGGGTAGCCTAGGGTTAGGGTTAGGCTTAGGGTTAGGCTTAGGGTACGGCTTAGGGTTCGGGTACGGCGTAGGGTATGGGTTAGGGTTAGGGTTAGTGTTAGGGTTAGGGCTCGGTTTAGGGTACGGGTTAGGATTAGGGTACGTGTTAGGGTTAGGGTAGGTGTTAGGGTTAGGGTACGCGTTAGGGTTAGGGTAGTTATTAAACCTATCCCACTCTCTAGATACCCCTTAGCACGTAAAGGAATATTATTTGGGGGTCCAGCCATGGAGAAGAGTTTAGACACTAGGATAAAATAAGGAACACATACATTATAAAGAAATCACATTAGGATTCTCTTTTTAAGCTGTTCCTTCAAACACTAGTGCTTAGGAAATCTATTGGAGGCAGAAGCAGTCAAGGGTAGCCTAGGGTTAGGGTTAGGCTTAGGGTTAGGCTTAGGGTATGGCTTAGGGTACGGGTTCGGGGAGGGGTTCGGGTACGGCATAGGGTATGGGTTAGGGTTAGGGTTAGGGTGAGTGTTAGGGTTAGGGCTCGGTTTAGGGTACGGGTTAGGATTAGGGTACGTGTTAGGGTTAGGGTAGGTGTTAGGGTTAGGGTACGCGTTAGGGTTAGGGTAGTTATTAAACCTATCCCACTCTCTAGATACCCCTTAGCACGTAAAGGAATATTATTTGCGGGTCCAGCCTTGGAGAAGAGTTTAGACACTAGGATAAAATAAGGAACACATACATTATAAAGAAATCACATTAGGATTCTCTTTTTAAGCTGTTCCTTAAAACACTAGTGCTTAGGAAATCTATTGGAGGCAGAAGCAGTCAAGGGTAGCCTAGGGTTAGGGTTAGGCTTAGGGTACGGCTTAGGGTTCGGGTACGGCGTAGGGTATGGGTTAGGGTTAGGGTTAGGGTTAGTGTTAGGGTTAGGGCTCGGTTTAGGGTACGGGTTAGGATTAGGGTACGTGTTAGGGTTAGGGTAGGGGTTAGGGTTAGGGTACGCGTTAGGGTTAGGGTAGTTATTAAACCTATCCCACTCTCTAGATACCCCTTAGCACGTAAAGGAATATTATTTGGGGGTCCAGCCATGGAGAAGAGTTTAGACACTAGGATAAGATAAGGAACACATACATTATAAAGAAATCACATTAGGATTCTCTTTTTAAGCTGTTCTTTCAAACACTAGTGCTTAGGAAATCTATTGGAGGCAGAAGCAGTCAAGGGTAGCCTAGGGTTAGGGTTAGGCTTAGGGTTAGGCTTAGGGTACGGCTTAGGGTACGGGTTCGGGGAGGGGTTCGGGTACGGCGTAGAGTATGGGTTAGGGTTAGGGTTAGGGTTAGTGTTAGGGTTAGGGCTCGGTTTAGGGTACGGGTTAGAAATCACATTAGGATTCTGTTTTTAAGCTGTTCCTTAAAACACTAGTTCTTAGGAAATCTATTGGAGACCGAAGCACTCAAGGGTAGCCTAGGGTTAGGGTTAGGCTTAGGGTACGGCTTAGGGTTCGGGTACGGCGTAGGGTATGGGTTAGGGTTAGGGTTAGGGTTAGTGTTAGGGTTAGGGCTCGGTTTAGGGTACGGGTTAGGATTAGGGTACGTGTTAGGGTTAGGGTAGGGGTTAGGGTTAGGGTACGCGTTAGGGTTAGGGTAGTTATTAAACCTATCCCACTCTCTAGATACCCCTTAGCACGTAAAGGAATATTATTTGGGGGTCCAGCCATGGAGAAGAGTTTAGACACTAGGATAAAATAAGGAACACATACATTATAAAGAAATCACATTAGGATTCTCTTTTTAAGCTGTTCCTTACAACACTAGTGCTTAGGAAATCTATTGGAGGCAGAAGCAGTCAAGGGTAGCCTAGGGTTAGGGTTAGGCTTAGGGTTAGGCTTAGGGTACGGCTTAGGGTACGGGTTTGGGGAGGGGTTCGGGTACGGCGTAGGGTATGGGTTAGGGTTAGGGTTAGGGTTAGTGTTAGGGTTAGGGCTCGGTTTAGGGTACGGGTTAGGATTAGGGTACGTGTTAGGGTTAGGGTAGGGGTTAGGGTTAGGGTACGCGTTAGGGTTAGGGTAGTTATTAAACCTATCCCACTCTCTAGATACCCCTTAGCACGTAAAGGAATATTATTTGGGGGTCCAGCCATGGAGAAGAGTTTAGACACTAGGATAAAATAAGGAACACATACATTATAAAGAAATCACATTAGGATTCTCTTTTTAAGCTGTTCCTTCAAACACTAGTGCTTAGGAAATCTATTGGAGGCAGAAGCAGTCAAGGGTAGCCTAGGGTTAGGGTTAGGCTTAGGGTTAGGCTTAGGGTACGGCTTAGGGTATGGGTTCGGGGAGGGGTTCGGGTACGGCGTAGGGTATGGGTTAGGGTTAGGGTTAGGGTTAGTGTTAGGGTTAGGGCTCGGTTTAGGGTACGGGTTAGGATTAGGGTACGTGTTAGGGTTAGGGTAGGGGTTAGGGTTAGGGTACGCGTTAGGGTTAGGTTAGTTATTAAACCTATCCCACTCTCTAGATACCCCTTAGCACATAAAGGAATATTATTTGGGGGTCCAGCCATGGAGAAGAGTTTAGACACTAGGATAAAATAAGGAACACATACATTATAAAGAAATCACATTAGGATTCTCTTTTTAAGCTGTTCCTTCAAACACTAGTGCTTAGGAAATCTATTGGAGGCAGAAGCAGTCAAGGGTAGCCTAGGGTTAGGGTTAGGCTTAGGGTTAGGCTTAGGGTACGGCTTAGGGTAGGGGTTCGGGGAGGGGTTCAGGTACGGCGTAGGGTATGGGTTAGGGTTAGGGTTAGGGTTAGTGTTAGGGTTAGGGCTCGGTTTAGGGTACGGGTTAGGATTAGGGTACGTGTTAGGGTTAGGGTAGGGGTTAGGGTTAGGGTACGCGTTAGGGTTAGGGTAGTTATTAAACCTATCCCACTCTCTAGATACCCCTTAGCACGTAAAGGAATATTATTTGGGGGTCCAGCCATGGAGAAGAGTTTAGACACTAGGATAAGATAAGGAACACACCCATTATAAAGAAATCACATTAGGATTCTCTTTTTAAGCTGTTCCTTCAAACACTAGTGCTTAGGAAATCTATTGGAGGCAGAAGCAGTCAAGGGTAGCCTTGGGTTAGGGTTAGGCTTAGGGTTAGGCTTAGGGTACGGCTTAGGGTTCGGGTACGGCGTAGGGTATGGGTTAGGGTTAGGGTTAGGGTTAGTGTTAGGGTTAGGGCTCGGTTTAGGGTACGGGTTAGGATTAGGGTACGTGTTAGGGTTAGGGTAGGTGTTAGGGTTAGGGTATGCATTAGGGTTAGGGTAGTTATTAAACCTATCCCACTCTCTAGATACCCCTTAGCACGTAAAGGAATATTATTTGGGGGTCCAGCCATGGAGAAGAGTTTAGACACTAGGATAAGATAAGGAACACATACATTATAAAGAAATCACATTAGGATTCTCTTTTTAAGCTGTTCCTTCAAACACTAGTGCTTAGGAAATCTATTGGAGGCAGAAGCAGTCAAGGGTAGCCTAGGGTTAGGGTTAGGCTTAGGGTTAGGCTTAGGGTACGGCTTAGGGTACGGGTTCGGGGAGGGGTTCGGGTACGGCATAGGGTATGGGTTAGGGTTAGGGTTAGGGTTAGTGTTAGGGTTAGGGCTCGGTTTAGGGTACGGGTTAGGATTAGGGTACGTGTTAGGGTTAGGGTAGGTGTTAGGGTTAGGGTACGCGTTAGGGTTAGGGTAGTTATTAAACCTATCCCACTCTCTAGATACCCCTTAGCACGTAAAGGAATATTATTTGCGGGTCCAGCCATGGAAAAGAGTTTAGACACTAGGATAAAATAAGGAACACATACATTATAAAGAAATCACATTAGGATTCTCTTTTTAAGCTGTTCCTTAAAACACTAGTGCTTAGGAAATCTATTGGAGGCAGAAGCAGTCAAGGGTACCCTAGGGTTAGGGTTAGGCTTAGGGTTAGGCTTAGGGTACGGCTTAGGGTATGGGTTTGGGGAGGGGTTCGGGTACGGCGTAGGGTATTGGTTAGGGTTAGGGTTAGGGTTAGTGTTAGGGTTAGGGCTCGATTTAGGGTACGGGTTAGGATTAGGGTACGTGTTAGGGTTAGGGTAGGGATTAGGGTTAGGGTACGCGTTAGGGTTAGGGTAGTTATTAAACCTATCCCACTCTCTAGATACCCCTTAGCACGTAAAGGAATATTATTTGGGGGTCCAGCCATGGAGAAGAGTTTAGACACTAGGATAAGATAAGGAACACACCCATTATAAAGAAATCACATTAGGATTCTCTTTTTAAGCTGTTCCTTCAAACACTAGTGCTTAGGAAATCTATTGGAGGCAGAAGCAGTCAAGGGTAGCCTAGGGTTAGGGTTAGGCTTAGGGTTAGGCTTAGGGTACGGCTTAGGGTACGGGTTCGGGGAGGGGTTCGGGTACGGCGTAGGGTATGGGTTAGGGTTAGGGTTAGGGTTAGTGTTAGGGTTAGGGCTCGGTTTAGGGTACGGGTTAGGATTAGGGTACGTGTTAGGGTTAGGGTAGGTGTTAGGGTTAGGGTACGCGTTAGGGTTAGGGTAGTTATTAAACCTATCCCACTCTCTAGATACCCCTTAGCACGAAAAGGAATATTATTTGGGGGTCCAGCCATGGAGAAGAGTTTAGACACTAGGATAAGATAAGGAACACACCCATTATAAAGAAATCACATTTGGATTCTCTTTTTAAGCTGTTTCTTCAAACACTAGTGCTTAGGAAATCTATTGGAGGCAGAAGCAGTCAAGGGTAGCCTAGGGTTAGGGTTAGGCTTAGGGTTAGGCTTAGGGTACGGCTTAGGGTTCGGGTACGGCGTAGGGTATGGGTTAGGGTTAGGGTTAGGGTTAGTGTTAGGGTTAGGGCTCGGTTTAGGGTACGGGTTAGGATTAGGGTACGTGTTAGGGTTAGGGTAGGTGTTAGGGTTAGGGTACGCGTTAGGGTTAGGGTAGTTATTAAACCTATCCCACTCTCTAGATACCCCTTAGCACGTAAAGGAATATTATTTGGGGGTCCAGCCATGGAGAAGAGTTTAGACACTAGGATAAGATAAGGAACACATACATTATAAAGAAATCACATTAGGATTCTCTTTTTAAGCTGTTCCTTCAAACACTAGTGCTTAGGAAATCTATTGGAGGCAGAAGCAGTCAAGGGTAGCCTAGGGTTAGGGTTAGGCTTAGGGTTAGGCTTAGGGTACGGCTTAGGGTACGGGTTCGGGGAGGGGTTCGGGTACGGCATAGGGTATGGGTTAGGGTTAGGGTTAGGGTTAGTGTTAGGGTTAGGGCTCGGTTTAGGGTACGGGTTAGGATTAGGGTACGTGTTAGGGTTAGGGTAGGGGTTAGGGTTAGGGTACGCGTTAGGGTTAGGGTAGGTATTAAACCTATCCCACCCTCTAGATACCCCTTAGCACGTAAAGGAATATTATTTGGGGGTCCAGCCATGGAGAAGAGTTTAGACACTAGGATAAAATAAGGAACACATACATTATAAAGAAATCACATTAGGATTCTCTTTTTAAGCTGTTCCTTACAACACTAGTGCTTAGGAAATCTATTGGAGGCAGAAGCAGTCAAGGGTAGCCTAGGGTTAGGGTTAGGCTTAGGGTTAGGCTTAGGGTACGGCTTAGGGTACGGGTTTGGGGAGGGGTTCGGGTACGGCGTAGGGTATGGGTTAGGGTTAGGGTTAGGGTTAGTGTTAGGGTTAGGGCTCGGTTTAGGGTACGGGTTAGGATTAGGGTACGTGTTAGGGTTAGGGTAGGGGTTAGGGTTAGGGTACGCGTTAGGGTTAGGGTAGTTATTAAACCTATCCCACTCTCTAGATACCCCTTAGCACGTAAAGGAATATTATTTGGGGGTCCAGCCATGGAGAAGAGTTTAGACACTAGGATAAAATAAGGAACACATACATTATAAAGAAATCACATTAGGATTCTCTTTTTAAGCTGTTCCTTCAAACACTAGTGCTTAGGAAATCTATTGGAGGCAGAAGCAGTCAAGGGTAGCCTAGGGTTAGGGTTAGGCTTAGGGTTAGGCGTAGGGTACGGCTTAGGGTACGGGTTCGGGGAGGGGTTCGGGTACGGCGTAGGGTATGGGTTAGGGTTAGGGTTAGGGTTAGTGTTAGGGTTAGGGCTCGGTTTAGGGTACGGGTTAGGATTAGGGTACGTGTTAGGGTTAGGGTAGGGGTTAGGGTTAGGGTACGCGTTAGGGTTAGGGTAGTTATTAAACCTATCCCACTCTCTAGATACCCCTTAGCACGTAAAGGAATATTATTTGGGGGTCCAGCCATGGAGAAGAGTTTAGACACTAGGATAAAATAAGGAACACATACATTATAAAGAAATCACATTAGGATTCTCTTTTTAAGCTGTTCCTTCAAACACTAGTGCTTAGGAAATCTATTGGAGGCAGAAGCAGTCAAGGGTAGCCTAGGGTTAGGGTTAGGCTTAGGGTTAGGCTTAGGGTACGGCTTAGGGTAGGGGTTCGGGGAGGGGTTCGGGTACGGCGTAGGGTATGGGTTAGGGTTAGGGTTAGGGTTAGTGTTAGGGTTAGGGCTCGGTTTAGGGTACGGGTTAGGATTAGGGTACGTGTTAGGGTTAGGGTAGGGGTTAGGGTTAGGGTACGCGTTAGGGTTAGGGTAGTTATTAAACCTATCCCACTCTCTAGATACCCCTTAGCACGTAAAGGAATATTATTTGGGGGTCCAGCCATGGAGAAGAGTTTAGACACTAGGATAAGATAAGGAACACACCCATTATAAAGAAATCACATTAGGATTCTCTTTTTAAGCTGTTCCTTCAAACACTAGTGCTTAGGAAATCTATTGGAGGCAGAAGCAGTCAAGGGTAGCCTTGGGTTAGGGTTAGGCTTAGGGTTAGGCTTAGGGTACGGCTTAGGGTTCGGGTACGGCGTAGGGTATGGGTTAGGGTTAGGGTTAGGGTTAGTGTTAGGGTTAGGGCTCGGTTTAGGGTACGGGTTAGGATTAGGGTACGTGTTAGGGTTAGGGTAGGTGTTAGGGTTAGGGTATGCATTAGGGTTAGGGTAGTTATTAAACCTATCCCACTCTCTAGATACCCCTTAGCACGTAAAGGAATATTATTTGGGGGTCCAGCCATGGAGAAGAGTTTAGACACTAGGATAAGATAAGGAACACATACATTATAAAGAAATCACATTAGGATTCTCTTTTTAAGCTGTTCCTTCAAACACTAGTGCTTAGGAAATCTATTGGAGGCAGAAGCAGTCAAGGGTAGCCTAGGGTTAGGGTTAGGCTTAGGGTTAGGCTTAGGGTACGGCTTAGGGTACGGGTTCGGGGAGGGGTTCGGGTACGGCATAGGGTATGGGTTAGGGTTAGGGTTAGGGTTAGTGTTAGGGTTAGGGCTCGGTTTAGGGTACGGGTTAGGATTAGGGTACGTGTTAGGGTTAGGGTAGGTGTTAGGGTTAGGGTACGCGTTAGGGTTAGGGTAGTTATTAAACCTATCCCACTCTCTAGATACCCCTTAGCACGTAAAGGAATATTATTTGCGGGTCCAGCCATGGAAAAGAGTTTAGACACTAGGATAAAATAAGGAACACATACATTATAAAGAAATCACATTAGGATTCTCTTTTTAAGCTGTTCCTTAAAACACTAGTGCTTAGGAAATCTATTGGAGGCAGAAGCAGTCAAGGGTACCCTAGGGTTAGGGTTAGGCTTAGGGTTAGGCTTAGGGTACGGCTTAGGGTATGGGTTTGGGGAGGGGTTCGGGTACGGCGTAGGGTATTGGTTAGGGTTAGGGTTAGGGTTAGTGTTAGGGTTAGGGCTCGATTTAGGGTACGGGTTAGGATTAGGGTACGTGTTAGGGTTAGGGTAGGGGTTAGGGTTAGGGTACGCGTTAGGGTTAGGGTAGTTATTAAACCTATCCCACTCTCTAGATACCCCTTAGCACGTAAAGGAATATTATTTGGGGGTCCAGCCATGGAGAAGAGTTTAGACACTAGGATAAGATAAGGAACACACCCATTATAAAGAAATCACATTAGGATTCTCTTTTTAAGCTGTTCCTTCAAACACTAGTGCTTAGGAAATCTATTGGAGGCAGAAGCAGTCAAGGGTAGCCTAGGGTTAGGGTTAGGCTTAGGGTTAGGCTTAGGGTACGGCTTAGGGTACGGGTTCGGGGAGGGGTTCGGGTACGGCGTAGGGTATGGGTTAGGGTTAGGGTTAGGGTTAGTGTTAGGGTTAGGGCTCGGTTTAGGGTACGGGTTAGGATTAGGGTACGTGTTAGGGTTAGGGTAGGTGTTAGGGTTAGGGTACGCGTTAGGGTTAGGGTAGTTATTAAACCTATCCCACTCTCTAGATACCCCTTAGCACGAAAAGGAATATTATTTGGGGGTCCAGCCATGGAGAAGAGTTTAGACACTAGGATAAGATAAGGAACACACCCATTATAAAGAAATCACATTTGGATTCTCTTTTTAAGCTGTTTCTTCAAACACTAGTGCTTAGGAAATCTATTGGAGGCAGAAGCAGTCAAGGGTAGCCTAGGGTTAGGGTTAGGCTTAGGGTTAGGCTTAGGGTACGGCTTAGGGTTCGGGTACGGCGTAGGGTATGGGTTAGGGTTAGGGTTAGGGTTAGTGTTAGGGTTAGGGCTCGGTTTAGGGTACGGGTTAGGATTAGGGTACGTGTTAGGGTTAGGGTAGGTGTTAGGGTTAGGGTACGCGTTAGGGTTAGGGTAGTTATTAAACCTATCCCACTCTCTAGATACCCCTTAGCACGTAAAGGAATATTATTTGGGGGTCCAGCCATGGAGAAGAGTTTAGACACTAGGATAAGATAAGGAACACATACATTATAAAGAAATCACATTAGGATTCTCTTTTTAAGCTGTTCCTTCAAACACTAGTGCTTAGGAAATCTATTGGAGGCAGAAGCAGTCAAGGGTAGCCTAGGGTTAGGGTTAGGCTTAGGGTTAGGCTTAGGGTACGGCTTAGGGTACGGGTTCGGGGAGGGGTTCGGGTACGGCATAGGGTATGGGTTAGGGTTAGGGTTAGGGTTAGTGTTAGGGTTAGGGCTCGGTTTAGGGTACGGGTTAGGATTAGGGTACGTGTTAGGGTTAGGGTAGGGGTTAGGGTTAGGGTACGCGTTAGGGTTAGGGTAGGTATTAAACCTATCCCACCCTCTAGATACCCCTTAGCACGTAAAGGAATATTATTTGGGGGTCCAGCCATGGAGAAGAGTTTAGACACTAGGATAAAATAAGGAACACATACATTATAAAGAAATCACATTAGGATTCTCTTTTTAAGCTGTTCCTTACAACACTAGTGCTTAGGAAATCTATTGGAGGCAGAAGCAGTCAAGGGTAGCCTAGGGTTAGGGTTAGGCTTAGGGTTAGGCTTAGGGTACGGCTTAGGGTACGGGTTTGGGGAGGGGTTCGGGTACGGCGTAGGGTATGGGTTAGGGTTAGGGTTAGGGTTAGTGTTAGGGTTAGGGCTCGGTTTAGGGTACGGGTTAGGATTAGGGTACGTGTTAGGGTTAGGGTAGGGGTTAGGGTTAGGGTACGCGTTAGGGTTAGGGTAGTTATTAAACCTATCCCACTCTCTAGATACCCCTTAGCACGTAAAGGAATATTATTTGGGGGTCCAGCCATGGAGAAGAGTTTAGACACTAGGATAAAATAAGGAACACATACATTATAAAGAAATCACATTAGGATTCTCTTTTTAAGCTGTTCCTTCAAACACTAGTGCTTAGGAAATCTATTGGAGGCAGAAGCAGTCAAGGGTAGCCTAGGGTTAGGGTTAGGCTTAGGGTTAGGCGTAGGGTACGGCTTAGGGTACGGGTTCGGGGAGGGGTTCGGGTACGGCGTAGGGTATGGGTTAGGGTTAGGGTTAGGGTTAGTGTTAGGGTTAGGGCTCGGTTTAGGGTACGGGTTAGGATTAGGGTACGTGTTAGGGTTAGGGTAGGGGTTAGGGTTAGGGTACGCGTTAGGGTTAGGGTAGTTATTAAACCTATCCCACTCTCTAGATACCCCTTAGCACGTAAAGGAATATTATTTGGGGGTCCAGCCATGGAGAAGAGTTTAGACACTAGGATAAAATAAGGAACACATACATTATAAAGAAATCACATTAGGATTCTCTTTTTAAGCTGTTCCTTCAAACACTAGTGCTTAGGAAATCTATTGGAGGCAGAAGCAGTCAAGGGTAGCCTAGGGTTAGGGTTAGGCTTAGGGTTAGGCTTAGGGTACGGCTTAGGGTAGGGGTTCGGGGAGGGGTTCGGGTACGGCGTAGGGTATGGGTTAGGGTTAGGGTTAGGGTTAGTGTTAGGGTTAGGGCTCGGTTTAGGGTACGGGTTAGGATTAGGGTACGTGTTAGGGTTAGGGTAGGGGTTAGGGTTAGGGTACGCGTTAGGGTTAGGGTAGTTATTAAACCTATCCCACTCTCTAGATACCCCTTAGCACGTAAAGGAATATTATTTGGGGGTCCAGCCATGGAGAAGAGTTTAGACACTAGGATAAGATAAGGAACACACCCATTATAAAGAAATCACATTAGGATTCTCTTTTTAAGCTGTTCCTTCAAACACTAGTGCTTAGGAAATCTATTGGAGGCAGAAGCAGTCAAGGGTAGCCTTGGGTTAGGGTTAGGCTTAGGGTTAGGCTTAGGGTACGGCTTAGGGTTCGGGTACGGCGTAGGGTATGGGTTAGGGTTAGGGTTAGGGTTAGTGTTAGGGTTAGGGCTCGGTTTAGGGTACGGGTTAGGATTAGGGTACGTGTTAGGGTTAGGGTAGGGGTTAGGGTTAGGGTACGCGTTAGGGTTAGGGTAGTTATTAAACCTATCCCACTCTCTAGATACCCCTTAGCACGTAAAGGAATATTATTTGGGGGTCCAGCCATGGAGAAGAGTTTAGACACTAGGATAAGATAAGGAACACATACATTATAAAGAAATCACATTAGGATTCTCTTTTTAAGCTGTTCCTTCAAACACTAGTGCTTAGGAAATCTATTGGAGGCAGAAGCAGTCAAGGGTAGCCTAGGGTTAGGGTTAGGCTTAGGGTTAGGCTTAGGGTACGGCTTAGGGTACGGGTTCGGGGAGGGGTTCGGGTACGGCGTAGGGTATGGGTTAGGGTTAGGGTTAGGGTTAGTGTTAGGGTTAGGGCTCGGTTTAGGGTACGGGTTAGAAATCACATTAGGATTCTGTTTTTAAGCTGTTCCTTAAAACACTAGTTCTTAGGAAATCTATTGGAGACCGAAGCACTCAAGGGTAGCCTAGGGTTAGGGCTAGGCTTAGGGTTAGGCTTAGGGTACGGCTTAGGGTACGGGTTCGGCGTAGGGTATGGGTTTGGGTTAGGGTTAGGGTTAGTGTTAGGGTTAGGGATCGGTTTAGGGTACGGGTTAGGATTAGGGTACGTGTTAGGGTTAGGGTAGGGGTTAGGGTTAGGGTACGCGTTAGGGTTAGGGTAGTTATTAAACCTATCCCACTCTCTAGATACCCCTTAGCACGTAAAGGAATATTATTTGGGGGTCCAGCCATGGAGAAGAGTTTAGACACTAGGATAAAATAAGGAACACATACATTATAAAGAAATCGCATTAGGATTCTCTTTTTAAGCTGTTCCTTCAAACACTAGTGCTTAGGAAATCTATTGGAGGCAGAAGCAGTCAAGGGTAGCCTAGGGTTAGGGTTAGGCTTAGGGTTAGGCTTAGGGTACGGCTTAGGGTAGGGGTTCGGGGAGGGGTTCGGGTACGGTGTAGGGTATGGGTTAGGGTTAGGGTTCGTGTTAGGGTTAGGGCTCGGTTTAGGGTACGGGTTAGGATTAGGGTACGTGTTAGGGTTAGGGTAGGGGTTAGGGTTAGGGTACGCATTAGGGTTAGGGTAGTTAGTAAACCTATCCCACTCTCTAGATACCCCTTAGCACGTAAAGGAATATTATTTGGGGGTGCAGCCATGGAGAAGAGTTTAGACACTAGGATAAGATAAGGAACACACCCATTATAAAGAAATCACATTAGGATTCTCTTTTTAAGCTGTTCCTTACAACACTAGTGCTTAGGAAATCTATTGGAGGCAGAAGCAGTCAAGGGTAGCCTAGGGTTAGGGTTAGGCTTAGGGTTAGGCTTAGGGTACGGCTTAGGGTACGGGTTTGGGGAGGGGTTCGGGTACGGCGTAGGGTATGGGTTAGGGTTAGGGTTAGGGTTAGTGTTAGGGTTAGGGCTCGGTTTAGGGTACGGGTTAGGATTAGGGTACGTGTTAGGGTTAGGGTAGGGGTTAGGGTTAGGGTACGCGTTAGGGTTAGGGTAGTTATTAAACCTATCCCACTCTCTAGATACCCCTTAGCACGTAAAGGAATATTATTTGGGGGTCCAGCCATGGAGAAGAGTTTAGACACTAGGATAAAATAAGGAACACATACATTATAAAGAAATCACATTAGGATTCTCTTTTTAAGTTGTTCCTTCAAACACTAGTGCTTAGGAAATCTATTGGAGGCAGAAGCAGTCAAGGGTAGCCTAGGGTTAGGGTTAGGCTTAGGGTTAGGCTTAGGGTACGGCTTAGGGTACGGGTTCGGGGAGGGGTTCGGGTACGGCGTAGGGTATGGGTTAGGGTTAGGGTTAGGGTTAGTGTTAGGGTTAGGGCTCGGTTTAGGGTACGGGTTAGGATTAGGGTACGTGTTAGGGTTAGGGTAGGTGTTAGGGTTAGGGTACGCGTTAGGGTTAGGGTAGTTATTAAACCTATCCCACTCTCTAGATACCCCTTAGCACGTAAAGGAATATTATTTGCGGGTCCAGCCATGGAAAAGAGTTTAGACACTAGGATAAAATAAGGAACACATACATTATAAAGAAATCACATTAGGATTCCCTTTTTAAGCTGTTCCTTAAAACACTAGTGCTTAGGAAATCTATTGGAGGCAGAAGCAGTCAAGGGTAGCCTAGGGTTAGGGTTAGGCTTAGGGTTAGGCTTAGGGTACGGCTTAGGGTTCGGGTACGGCGTAGGGTATGGGTTAGGGTTAGGGTTAGGGTTAGTGTTAGGGTTAGGGCTCGGTTTAGGGTACGGGTTAGGAGTAGGGTACGTGTTAGGGTTAGGGTAGGGGTTAGGGTTAGGGTACGCGTTAGGGTTAGGGTAGGTATTAAACCTATCCCACTCTCTAGATACCCCTTAGCACGTAAAGGAATATTATTTGGGGGTCCAGCCATGGAGAAGAGTTTAGACACTAGGATAAAATAAGGAACACATACATTATAAAGAAATCACATTAGGATTCTCTTTTTAAGCTGTTCCTTACAACACTAGTGCTTAGGAAATCTATTGGAGGCAGAAGCAGTCAAGGGTAGCCTAGGGTTAGGGTTAGGCTTAGGGTTAGGCTTAGGGTACGGCTTAGGGTAGGGGTTTGGGGAGGGGTTCGGGTACGGCGTAGGGTATGGGTTAGGGTTAGGGTTAGGGTTAGTGTTAGGGTTAGGGCTCGGTTTAGGGTACGGGTTAGGATTAGGGTACGTGTTAGGGTTAGGGTAGGGGTTAGGGTTAGGGTACGCGTTAGGGTTAGGGTAGTTATTAAACCTATCCCACTCTCTAGATACCCCTTAGCACGTAAAGGAATATTATTTGGGGGTCCAGCCATGGAGAAGAGTTTAGACACTAGGATAAGATAAGGAACACACCCATTATAAAGAAATCACATTAGGATTCTCTTTTTAAGCTGTTCCTTCAAACACTAGTGCTTAGGAAATCTATTGGAGGCAGAAGCAGTCAAGGGTAGCCTTGGGTTAGGGTTAGGCTTAGGGTTAGGCTTAGGGTACGGCTTAGGGTTCGGGTACGGCGTAGGGTATGGGTTAGGGTTAGGGTTAGGGTTAGTGTTAGGGTTAGGGCTCGGTTTAGGGTACGGGTTAGGATTAGGGTACGTGTTAGGGTTAGGGTAGGTGTTAGGGTTAGGGTATGCATTAGGGTTAGGGTAGTTATTAAACCTATCCCACTCTCTAGATACCCCTTAGCACGTAAAGGAATATTATTTGGGGGTCCAGCCATGGAGAAGAGTTTAGACACTAGGATAAGATAAGGAACACATACATTATAAAGAAATCACATTAGGATTCTCTTTTTAAGCTGTTCCTTCAAACACTAGTGCTTAGGAAATCTATTGGAGGCAGAAGCAGTCAAGGGTAGCCTAGGGTTAGGGTTAGGCTTAGGGTTAGGCTTAGGGTACGGCTTAGGGTACGGGTTCGGGGAGGGGTTCGGGTACGGCATAGGGTATGGGTTAGGGTTAGGGTTAGGGTTAGTGTTAGGGTTAGGGCTCGGTTTAGGGTACGGGTTAGGATTAGGGTACGTGTTAGGGTTAGGGTAGGTGTTAGGGTTAGGGTACGCGTTAGGGTTAGGGTAGTTATTAAACCTATCCCACTCTCTAGATACCCCTTAGCACGTAAAGGAATATTATTTGCGGGTCCAGCCATGGAAAAGAGTTTAGACACTAGGATAAAATAAGGAACACATACATTATAAAGAAATCACATTAGGATTCTCTTTTTAAGCTGTTCCTTAAAACACTAGTGCTTAGGAAATCTATTGGAGGCAGAAGCAGTCAAGGGTACCCTAGGGTTAGGGTTAGGCTTAGGGTTAGGCTTAGGGTACGGCTTAGGGTATGGGTTTGGGGAGGGGTTCGGGTACGGCGTAGGGTATTGGTTAGGGTTAGGGTTAGGGTTAGTGTTAGGGTTAGGGCTCGATTTAGGGTACGGGTTAGGATTAGGGTACGTGTTAGGGTTAGGGTAGGGGTTAGGGTTAGGGTACGCGTTAGGGTTAGGGTAGTTATTAAACCTATCCCACTCTCTAGATACCCCTTAGCACGTAAAGGAATATTATTTGGGGGTCCAGCCATGGAGAAGAGTTTAGACACTAGGATAAGATAAGGAACACACCCATTATAAAGAAATCACATTAGGATTCTCTTTTTAAGCTGTTCCTTCAAACACTAGTCCTTAGGAAATCTATTGGAGGCAGAAGCAGTCAAGGGTAGCCTAGGGTTAGGGTTAGGCTTAGGGTTAGGGTTAGGGTACGGCTTAGGGTAGGGGTTCGGGGAGGGGTTCGGGTACGGCGTAGGGTATGGGTTAGGGTTAGGGTTAGGGTTAGTGTTAGGGTTAGGGCTCGGTTTAGGGTACGGGTTAGGATTAGGGTACGTGTTAGGGTTAGGGTAGGGGTTAGGGTTAGGGTACGCGTTAGGGTTAGGGTAGTTATTAAACCTATCCCACTCTCTAGATACCCCTTAGCACGTAAAGGAATATTATTTGGGTGTCCAGCCATGGAGAAGAGTTTAGACACTAGGATAAGATAAGGAACACACCCATTATAAAGAAATCACATTAGGATTCTCTTTTTAAGCTGTTCCTTCAAACACTAGTGCTTAGGAAATCTATTGGAGGCAGAAGCAGTCAAGGGTAGCCTAGGGTTAGGGTTAGGCTTAGGGTTAGGCTTAGGGTACGGCTTAGGGTTCGGGTACGGCGTAGGGTATGGGTTAGGGTTAGGGTTAGTGTTAGGGTTAGGGCTCGGTTTAGGGTACGGGTTAGGATTAGGGTACGTGTTAGGGTTAGGGTAGGTGTTAGGGTTAGGGTACGCGTTAGGGTTAGGGTAGTTATTAAACCTATCCCACTCTCTAGATACCCCTTAGCACGTAAAGGAATATTATTTGGGGGTCCAGCCATGGAGAAGAGTTTAGACACTAGGATAAAATAAGGAACACATACATTATAAAGAAATCACATTAGGATTCTCTTTTTAAGCTGTTCCTTCAAACACTAGTGCTTAGGAAATCTATTGGAGGCAGAAGCAGTCAAGGGTAGCCTAGGGTTAGGGTTAGGCTTAGGGTTAGGCTTAGGGTATGGCTTAGGGTACGGGTTCGGGGAGGGGTTCGGGTACGGCATAGGGTATGGGTTAGGGTTAGGGTTAGGGTGAGTGTTAGGGTTAGGGCTCGGTTTAGGGTACGGGTTAGGATTAGGGTACGTGTTAGGGTTAGGGTAGGTGTTAGGGTTAGGGTACGCGTTAGGGTTAGGGTAGTTATTAAACCTATCCCACTCTCTAGATACCCCTTAGCACGTAAAGGAATATTATTTGCGGGTCCAGCCTTGGAGAAGAGTTTAGACACTAGGATAAAATAAGGAACACATACATTATAAAGAAATCACATTAGGATTCTCTTTTTAAGCTGTTCCTTAAAACACTAGTGCTTAGGAAATCTATTGGAGGCAGAAGCAGTCAAGGGTAGCCTAGGGTTAGGGTTAGGCTTAGGGTACGGCTTAGGGTTCGGGTACGGCGTAGGGTATGGGTTAGGGTTAGGGTTAGGGTTAGTGTTAGGGTTAGGGCTCGGTTTAGGGTACGGGTTAGGATTAGGGTACGTGTTAGGGTTAGGGTAGGGGTTAGGGTTAGGGTACGCGTTAGGGTTAGGGTAGTTATTAAACCTATCCCACTCTCTAGATACCCCTTAGCACGTAAAGGAATATTATTTGGGGGTCCAGCCATGGAGAAGAGTTTAGACACTAGGATAAGATAAGGAACACATACATTATAAAGAAATCACATTAGGATTCTCTTTTTAAGCTGTTCCTTCAAACACTAGTGCTTAGGAAATCTATTGGAGGCAGAAGCAGTCAAGGGTAGCCTAGGGTTAGGGTTAGGCTTAGGGTTAGGCTTAGGGTACGGCTTAGGGTACGGGTTCGGGGAGGGGTTCGGGTACGGCGTAGAGTATGGGTTAGGGTTAGGGTTAGGGTTAGTGTTAGGGTTAGGGCTCGGTTTAGGGTACGGGTTAGAAATCACATTAGGATTCTGTTTTTAAGCTGTTCCTTAAAACACTAGTTCTTAGGAAATCTATTGGAGACCGAAGCACTCAAGGGTAGCCTAGGGTTAGGGTTAGGCTTAGGGTACGGCTTAGGGTTCGGGTACGGCGTAGGGTATGGGTTAGGGTTAGGGTTAGGGTTAGTGTTAGGGTTAGGGCTCGGTTTAGGGTACGGGTTAGGATTAGGGTACGTGTTAGGGTTAGGGTAGGGGTTAGGGTTAGGGTACGCGTTAGGGTTAGGGTAGTTATTAAACCTATCCCACTCTCTAGATACCCCTTAGCACGTAAAGGAATATTATTTGGGGGTCCAGCCATGGAGAAGAGTTTAGACACTAGGATAAAATAAGGAACACATACATTATAAAGAAATCACATTAGGATTCTCTTTTTAAGCTGTTCCTTACAACACTAGTGCTTAGGAAATCTATTGGAGGCAGAAGCAGTCAAGGGTAGCCTAGGGTTAGGGTTAGGCTTAGGGTTAGGCTTAGGGTACGGCTTAGGGTACGGGTTTGGGGAGGGGTTCGGGTACGGCGTAGGGTATGGGTTAGGGTTAGGGTTAGGGTTAGTGTTAGGGTTAGGGCTCGGTTTAGGGTACGGGTTAGGATTAGGGTACGTGTTAGGGTTAGGGTAGGGGTTAGGGTTAGGGTACGCGTTAGGGTTAGGGTAGTTATTAAACCTATCCCACTCTCTAGATACCCCTTAGCACGTAAAGGAATATTATTTGGGGGTCCAGCCATGGAGAAGAGTTTAGACACTAGGATAAAATAAGGAACACATACATTATAAAGAAATCACATTAGGATTCTCTTTTTAAGCTGTTCCTTCAAACACTAGTGCTTAGGAAATCTATTGGAGGCAGAAGCAGTCAAGGGTAGCCTAGGGTTAGGGTTAGGCTTAGGGTTAGGCTTAGGGTACGGCTTAGGGTATGGGTTCGGGGAGGGGTTCGGGTACGGCGTAGGGTATGGGTTAGGGTTAGGGTTAGGGTTAGTGTTAGGGTTAGGGCTCGGTTTAGGGTACGGGTTAGGATTAGGGTACGTGTTAGGGTTAGGGTAGGGGTTAGGGTTAGGGTACGCGTTAGGGTTAGGTTAGTTATTAAACCTATCCCACTCTCTAGATACCCCTTAGCACATAAAGGAATATTATTTGGGGGTCCAGCCATGGAGAAGAGTTTAGACACTAGGATAAAATAAGGAACACATACATTATAAAGAAATCACATTAGGATTCTCTTTTTAAGCTGTTCCTTCAAACACTAGTGCTTAGGAAATCTATTGGAGGCAGAAGCAGTCAAGGGTAGCCTAGGGTTAGGGTTAGGCTTAGGGTTAGGCTTAGGGTACGGCTTAGGGTAGGGGTTCGGGGAGGGGTTCGGGTACGGCGTAGGGTATGGGTTAGGGTTAGGGTTAGGGTTAGTGTTAGGGTTAGGGCTCGGTTTAGGGTACGGGTTAGGATTAGGGTACGTGTTAGGGTTAGGGTAGGGGTTAGGGTTAGGGTACGCGTTAGGGTTAGGGTAGTTATTAAACCTATCCCACTCTCTAGATACCCCTTAGCACGTAAAGGAATATTATTTGGGGGTCCAGCCATGGAGAAGAGTTTAGACACTAGGATAAGATAAGGAACACACCCATTATAAAGAAATCACATTAGGATTCTCTTTTTAAGCTGTTCCTTCAAACACTAGTGCTTAGGAAATCTATTGGAGGCAGAAGCAGTCAAGGGTAGCCTTGGGTTAGGGTTAGGCTTAGGGTTAGGCTTAGGGTACGGCTTAGGGTTCGGGTACGGCGTAGGGTATGGGTTAGGGTTAGGGTTAGGGTTAGTGTTAGGGTTAGGGCTCGGTTTAGGGTACGGGTTAGGATTAGGGTACGTGTTAGGGTTAGGGTAGGTGTTAGGGTTAGGGTATGCATTAGGGTTAGGGTAGTTATTAAACCTATCCCACTCTCTAGATACCCCTTAGCACGTAAAGGAATATTATTTGGGGGTCCAGCCATGGAGAAGAGTTTAGACACTAGGATAAGATAAGGAACACATACATTATAAAGAAATCACATTAGGATTCTCTTTTTAAGCTGTTCCTTCAAACACTAGTGCTTAGGAAATCTATTGGAGGCAGAAGCAGTCAAGGGTAGCCTAGGGTTAGGGTTAGGCTTAGGGTTAGGCTTAGGGTACGGCTTAGGGTACGGGTTCGGGGAGGGGTTCGGGTACGGCATAGGGTATGGGTTAGGGTTAGGGTTAGGGTTAGTGTTAGGGTTAGGGCTCGGTTTAGGGTACGGGTTAGGATTAGGGTACGTGTTAGGGTTAGGGTAGGTGTTAGGGTTAGGGTACGCGTTAGGGTTAGGGTAGTTATTAAACCTATCCCACTCTCTAGATACCCCTTAGCACGTAAAGGAATATTATTTGCGGGTCCAGCCATGGAAAAGAGTTTAGACACTAGGATAAAATAAGGAACACATACATTATAAAGAAATCACATTAGGATTCTCTTTTTAAGCTGTTCCTTAAAACACTAGTGCTTAGGAAATCTATTGGAGGCAGAAGCAGTCAAGGGTACCCTAGGGTTAGGGTTAGGCTTAGGGTTAGGCTTAGGGTACGGCTTAGGGTATGGGTTTGGGGAGGGGTTCGGGTACGGCGTAGGGTATTGGTTAGGGTTAGGGTTAGGGTTAGTGTTAGGGTTAGGGCTCGATTTAGGGTACGGGTTAGGATTAGGGTACGTGTTAGGGTTAGGGTAGGGGTTAGGGTTAGGGTACGCGTTAGGGTTAGGGTAGTTATTAAACCTATCCCACTCTCTAGATACCCCTTAGCACGTAAAGGAATATTATTTGGGGGTCCAGCCATGGAGAAGAGTTTAGACACTAGGATAAGATAAGGAACACACCCATTATAAAGAAATCACATTAGGATTCTCTTTTTAAGCTGTTCCTTCAAACACTAGTGCTTAGGAAATCTATTGGAGGCAGAAGCAGTCAAGGGTAGCCTAGGGTTAGGGTTAGGCTTAGGGTTAGGCTTAGGGTACGGCTTAGGGTACGGGTTCGGGGAGGGGTTCGGGTACGGCGTAGGGTATGGGTTAGGGTTAGGGTTAGGGTTAGTGTTAGGGTTAGGGCTCGGTTTAGGGTACGGGTTAGGATTAGGGTACGTGTTAGGGTTAGGGTAGGTGTTAGGGTTAGGGTACGCGTTAGGGTTAGGGTAGTTATTAAACCTATCCCACTCTCTAGATACCCCTTAGCACGAAAAGGAATATTATTTGGGGGTCCAGCCATGGAGAAGAGTTTAGACACTAGGATAAGATAAGGAACACACCCATTATAAAGAAATCACATTTGGATTCTCTTTTTAAGCTGTTTCTTCAAACACTAGTGCTTAGGAAATCTATTGGAGGCAGAAGCAGTCAACGGTAGCCTAGGGTTAGGGTTAGGCTTAGGGTTAGGCTTAGGGTACGGCTTAGGGTTCGGGTACGGCGTAGGGTATGGGTTAGGGTTAGGGTTAGGGTTAGTGTTAGGGTTAGGGCTCGGTTTAGGGTACGGGTTAGGATTAGGGTACGTGTTAGGGTTAGGGTAGGTGTTAGGGTTAGGGTACGCGTTAGGGTTAGGGTAGTTATTAAACCTATCCCACTCTCTAGATACCCCTTAGCACGTAAAGGAATATTATTTGGGGGTCCAGCCATGGAGAAGAGTTTAGACACTAGGATAAGATAAGGAACACATACATTATAAAGAAATCACATTAGGATTCTCTTTTTAAGCTGTTCCTTCAAACACTAGTGCTTAGGAAATCTATTGGAGGCAGAAGCAGTCAAGGGTAGCCTAGGGTTAGGGTTAGGCTTAGGGTTAGGCTTAGGGTACGGCTTAGGGTACGGGTTCGGGGAGGGGTTCGGGTACGGCATAGGGTATGGGTTAGGGTTAGGGTTAGGGTTAGTGTTAGGGTTAGGGCTCGGTTTAGGGTACGGGTTAGGATTAGGGTACGTGTTAGGGTTAGGGTAGGGGTTAGGGTTAGGGTACGCGTTAGGGTTAGGGTAGGTATTAAACCTATCCCACTCTCTAGATACCCCTTAGCACGTAAAGGAATATTATTTGGGGGTCCAGCCATGGAGAAGAGTTTAGACACTAGGATAAAATAAGGAACACATACATTATAAAGAAATCACATTAGGATTCTCTTTTTAAGCTGTTCCTTACAACACTAGTGCTTAGGAAATCTATTGGAGGCAGAAGCAGTCAAGGGTAGCCTAGGGTTAGGGTTAGGCTTAGGGTTAGGCTTAGGGTACGGCTTAGGGTACGGGTTTGGGGAGGGGTTCGGGTACGGCGTAGGGTATGGGTTAGGGTTAGGGTTAGGGTTAGTGTTAGGGTTAGGGCTCGGTTTAGGGTACGGGTTAGGATTAGGGTACGTGTTAGGGTTAGGGTAGGGGTTAGGGTTAGGGTACGCGTTAGGGTTAGGGTAGTTATTAAACCTATCCCACTCTCTAGATACCCCTTAGCACGTAAAGGAATATTATTTGGGGGTCCAGCCATGGAGAAGAGTTTAGACACTAGGATAAAATAAGGAACACATACATTATAAAGAAATCACATTAGGATTCTCTTTTTAAGCTGTTCCTTCAAACACTAGTGCTTAGGAAATCTATTGGAGGCAGAAGCAGTCAAGGGTAGCCTAGGGTTAGGGTTAGGCTTAGGGTTAGGCGTAGGGTACGGCTTAGGGTACGGGTTCGGGGAGGGGTTCGGGTACGGCGTAGGGTATGGGTTAGGGTTAGGGTTAGGGTTAGTGTTAGGGTTAGGGCTCGGTTTAGGGTACGGGTTAGGATTAGGGTACGTGTTAGGGTTAGGGTAGGGGTTAGGGTTAGGGTACGCGTTAGGGTTAGGGTAGTTATTAAACCTATCCCACTCTCTAGATACCCCTTAGCACGTAAAGGAATATTATTTGGGGGTCCAGCCATGGAGAAGAGTTTAGACACTAGGATAAAATAAGGAACACATACATTATAAAGAAATCACATTAGGATTCTCTTTTTAAGCTGTTCCTTCAAACACTAGTGCTTAGGAAATCTATTGGAGGCAGAAGCAGTCAAGGGTAGCCTAGGGTTAGGGTTAGGCTTAGGGTTAGGCTTAGGGTACGGCTTAGGGTAGGGGTTCGGGGAGGGGTTCGGGTACGGCGTAGGGTATGGGTTAGGGTTAGGGTTAGGGTTAGTGTTAGGGTTAGGGCTCGGTTTAGGGTACGGGTTAGGATTAGGGTACGTGTTAGGGTTAGGGTAGGGGTTAGGGTTAGGGTACGCGTTAGGGTTAGGGTAGTTATTAAACCTATCCCACTCTCTAGATACCCCTTAGCACGTAAAGGAATATTATTTGGGGGTCCAGCCATGGAGAAGAGTTTAGACACTAGGATAAGATAAGGAACACACCCATTATAAAGAAATCACATTAGGATTCTCTTTTTAAGCTGTTCCTTCAAACACTAGTGCTTAGGAAATCTATTGGAGGCAGAAGCAGTCAAGGGTAGCCTTGGGTTAGGGTTAGGCTTAGGGTTAGGCTTAGGGTACGGCTTAGGGTTCGGGTACGGCGTAGGGTATGGGTTAGGGTTAGGGTTAGGGTTAGTGTTAGGGTTAGGGCTCGGTTTAGGGTACGGGTTAGGATTAGGGTACGTGTTAGGGTTAGGGTAGGGGTTAGGGTTAGGGTACGCGTTAGGGTTAGGGTAGTTATTAAACCTATCCCACTCTCTAGATACCCCTTAGCACGTAAAGGAATATTATTTGGGGGTCCAGCCATGGAGAAGAGTTTAGACACTAGGATAAGATAAGGAACACATACATTATAAAGAAATCACATTAGGATTCTCTTTTTAAGCTGTTCCTTCAAACACTAGTGCTTAGGAAATCTATTGGAGGCAGAAGCAGTCAAGGGTAGCCTAGGGTTAGGGTTAGGCTTAGGGTTAGGCTTAGGGTACGGCTTAGGGTACGGGTTCGGGGAGGGGTTCGGGTACGGCGTAGGGTATGGGTTAGGGTTAGGGTTAGGGTTAGTGTTAGGGTTAGGGCTCGGTTTAGGGTAAGGGTTAGAAATCACATTAGGATTCTGTTTTTAAGCTGTTCCTTAAAACACTAGTTCTTAGGAAATCTATTGGAGACCGAAGCACTCAAGGGTAGCCTAGGGTTAGGGCTATGCTTAGGGTTAGGCTTAGGGTACGGCTTAGGGTACGGGTTCGGCGTAGGGTATGGGTTTGGGTTAGGGTTAGGGTTAGTGTTAGGGTTAGGGATCGGTTTAGGGTACGGGTTAGGATTAGGGTACGTGTTAGGGTTAGGGTAGGGGTTAGGGTTAGGGTACGCGTTAGGGTTAGGGTAGTTATTAAACCTATCCCACTCTCTAGATACCCCTTAGCACGTAAAGGAATATTATTTGGGGGTCCAGCCATGGAGAAGAGTTTAGACACTAGGATAAAATAAGGAACACATACATTATAAAGAAATCGCATTAGGATTCTCTTTTTAAGCTGTTCCTTCAAACACTAGTGCTTAGGAAATCTATTGGAGGCAGAAGCAGTCAAGGGTAGCCTAGGGTTAGGGTTAGGCTTAGGGTTAGGCTTAGGGTACGGCTTAGGGTAGGGGTTCGGGGAGGGGTTCGGGTACGGTGTAGGGTATGGGTTAGGGTTAGGGTTCGTGTTAGGGTTAGGGCTCGGTTTAGGGTACGGGTTAGGATTAGGGTACGTGTTAGGGTTAGGGTAGGGGTTAGGGTTAGGGTACGCATTAGGGTTAGGGTAGTTAGTAAACCTATCCCACTCTCTAGATACCCCTTAGCACGTAAAGGAATATTATTTGGGGGTGCAGCCATGGAGAAGAGTTTAGACACTAGGATAAGATAAGGAACACACCCATTATAAAGAAATCACATTAGGATTCTCTTTTTAAGCTGTTCCTTACAACACTAGTGCTTAGGAAATCTATTGGAGGCAGAAGCAGTCAAGGGTAGCCTAGGGTTAGGGTTAGGCTTAGGGTTAGGCTTAGGGTACGGCTTAGGGTACGGGTTTGGGGAGGGGTTCGGGTACGGCGTAGGGTATGGGTTAGGGTTAGGGTTAGGGTTAGTGTTAGGGTTAGGGCTCGGTTTAGGGTACGGGTTAGGATTAGGGTACGTGTTAGGGTTAGGGTAGGGGTTAGGGTTAGGGTACGCGTTAGGGTTAGGGTAGTTATTAAACCTATCCCACTCTCTAGATACCCCTTAGCACGTAAAGGAATATTATTTGGGGGTCCAGCCATGGAGAAGAGTTTAGACACTAGGATAAAATAAGGAACACATACATTATAAAGAAATCACATTAGGATTCTCTTTTTAAGTTGTTCCTTCAAACACTAGTGCTTAGGAAATCTATTGGAGGCAGAAGCAGTCAAGGGTAGCCTAGGGTTAGGGTTAGGCTTAGGGTTAGGCTTAGGGTACGGCTTAGGGTACGGGTTCGGGGAGGGGTTCGGGTACGGCGTAGGGTATGGGTTAGGGTTAGGGTTAGGGTTAGTGTTAGGGTTAGGGCTCGGTTTAGGGTACGGGTTAGGATTAGGGTACGTGTTAGGGTTAGGGTAGGTGTTAGGGTTAGGGTACGCGTTAGGGTTAGGGTAGTTATTAAACCTATCCCACTCTCTAGATACCCCTTAGCACGTAAAGGAATATTAATTGCGGGTCCAGCCATGGAAAAGAGTTTAGACACTAGGATAAAATAAGGAACACATACATTATAAAGAAATCACATTAGGATTCCCTTTTTAAGCTGTTCCTTAAAACACTAGTGCTTAGGAAATCTATTGGAGGCAGAAGCAGTCAAGGGTAGCCTAGGGTTAGGGTTAGGCTTAGGGTTAGGCTTAGGGTACGGCTTAGGGTTCGGGTACGGCGTAGGGTATGGGTTAGGGTTAGGGTTAGGGTTAGTGTTAGGGTTAGGGCTCGGTTTAGGGTACGGGTTAGGAGTAGGGTACGTGTTAGGGTTAGGGTAGGGGTTAGGGTTAGGGTACGCGTTAGGGTTAGGGTAGGTATTAAACCTATCCCACTCTCTAGATACCCCTTAGCACGTAAAGGAATATTATTTGGGGGTCCAGCCATGGAGAAGAGTTTAGACACTAGGATAAAATAAGGAACACATACATTATAAAGAAATCACATTAGGATTCTCTTTTTAAGCTGTTCCTTACAACACTAGTGCTTAGGAAATCTATTGGAGGCAGAAGCAGTCAAGGGTAGCCTAGGGTTAGGGTTAGGCTTAGGGTTAGGCTTAGGGTACGGCTTAGGGTAGGGGTTTGGGGAGGGGTTCGGGTACGGCGTAGGGTATGGGTTAGGGTTAGGGTTAGGGTTAGTGTTAGGGTTAGGGCTCGGTTTAGGGTACGGGTTAGGATTAGGGTACGTGTTAGGGTTAGGGTAGGGGTTAGGGTTAGGGTACGCGTTAGGGTTAGGGTAGTTATTAAACCTATCCCACTCTCTAGATACCCCTTAGCACGTAAAGGAATATTATTTGGGGGTCCAGCCATGGAGAAGAGTTTAGACACTAGGATAAAATAAGGAACACATACATTATAAAGAAATCACATTAGGATTCTCTTTTTAAGCTGTTCCTTCAAACACTAGTGCTTAGGAAATCTATTGGAGGCAGAAGCAGTCAAGGGTAGCCTAGGGTTAGGGTTAGGCTTAGGGTTAGGCTTAGGGTACGGCTTAGGGTAGGGGTTCGGGGAGGGGTTTGGGTACGGCGTAGGGTATGGGTTAGGGTTAGGGTTAGGGTTAGTGTTAGGGTTAGGGCTCGGTTTAGGGTACGGGTTAGGATTAGGGTACGTGTTAGGGTTAGGGTAGGGGTTAGGGTTAGGGTACGCGTTAGGGTTAGGGTAGTTATTAAACCTATCCCACTCTCTAGATACCCCTTAGCACGTAAAGGAATATTATTTGGGGGTCCAGCCATGGAGAAGAGTTTAGACACTAGGATAAAATAAGGAACACATACATTATAAAGAAATCACATTAGGATTCTCTTTTTAAGCTGTTCCTTCAAACACTAGTGCTTAGGAAATCTATTGGAGGCAGAAGCAGTCAAGGGTAGCCTAGGGTTAGGGTTAGGCTTAGGGTTAGGCTTAGGGTACGGCTTAGGGTAGGGGTTCGGGGAGGGGTTTGGGTACGGCGTAGGGTATGG